>NC_088875.1:5686436-5909927 GCF_032884065.1 Artemia franciscana | reverse complement strand
AGGAATAGTCAAAAGTCCTAGATACGTGATTGACGTAACCGGACTAGACCCGCCCTCTTTGGGGGAGCTAGGAGGTCCAGTGGGTTGGCAAGTTCGGTGCTTCTGGACGTGCTAGGACAATGAAAATTGGTAGGCGTGTCAGGAACTTTCATAAATTGACTTTGTAAAGTCGTTTTCCCCGATTTGACCATCTGGGGGTCTGAAGGAAGAGGAAAAATTAGAAAAATGAGGCATTTTAAACTAACGAGTGGGTAATCGGATCTTAAGGAATTTTGATATTTACAGAGACCCTGTGCCTCAGAGCTCTCATTTTAAATCCCGACTGGCATTAAGCCTCTGAATTTCCTTTTAAATCATTTTTTTCTTATAAAATTGCTGGAGCTCCTGCCATGTGAGCTCTTGGCTGTTTCGACCTCGTCACAAGTGTCATACGAGCTCTTAGCTCTTGTTTATGTTTCCTTCCCGGTTTTCGTGCTCTTTTTTGTGGTTCTGTTAAATCCATTTATTGTTTATATATTTTATCCTTATTCAAACCTTTACAGTAAAAAAATTGAGTTAGTTTGTTATTCTGTTATTAAAAAAGAAGATTTTGGTTTTGTATGGTTGTCATCTTTGAAATAAGTAAGTAAAATTTAATTTGGAACATAATTATATCAGGGCTTTGACTCGGGAAGTTGTCAACTCATCTGGAGATGGATCCTACTATAGAAAATGAACTTATGTCGTCAACATAAACTTTGTGACTATGTTTGTCGTCAAATTTCATCATTATATATTGAAATTCATTTAAAAATAAATATGTTAATCAATTACGATTTGAACATGATTATCATTTTCTTGATAAGTCGTGTATCCTAAGGCATCTGTACCTGAAAAGTGTAAATTATACAACATTTAATAGTAGGTTATTTTAATATCTTAATTCAAAACGAAATATTTGCTGTCAGATTTGGACTTGGAGGAAAATTAGAAATATTTTAATCTGTAAATCCCGAATATCTGTAAAAGTTATAAAAATATACGAAAAGAAATAAAACCAATTGTGAAACTATTCCAAAAAAATCGTTTCAACTTTTATTTGATTTCGGGTAGAGGGGATTAAGCGTTTTACAACCCTTTTTTTGAGGCCGTGAGGGGTGTCGTCTCTAAAGTTGTTGTTAATGAACCTTTTAGCCTAATTATACATGAACTTTTTTCTTTTTTTTAATCATTGTTGATCAGTAAATAGTGCTGGTTATCCTCCAATTTCTCTTTACTTTTAACAAAGCTCCTTAACTTCCAATTTCCTGTTCAATGAACTCTTGGATGTTTCTATGTTTAATCCTTCGATTCAATGGGACCTGATTGAAAAAATGGTTAAAACATATTTAAACTCCCTCTTTAATTAGCTCCGCTATTGATCTGCCTATCATAATTTTGACAAATTCGAAACAAGGTCGATTTTGATTTATTGAGTAAGGGTCTCAACGAATCAAAATCATAAGTAAGGGTTTATTTTTACCATAGCTAAAACATTCCTAAATTAAATCGCTTCTTTACTATGAAATGAAACTTTTTTAATAGATTCCAACATTATTGTTTAACATCATTATTATGCTTTTGTAAAGAACAACGGTTAGTTAAAATAAATAAGTCTTCTGAATTCATTGTGTTTTTTTTTGCCAAAGGTTTTGATTTGGACCAAAATTAAGGATTCATAAATATAATGGTTTTTTTTTTTGCTTTATAGTCAGCTGTTTTGTTTTACTTGGTGACACTACGTAATATTTCCAATTTAAAGTAGAAAGGAGAAAATAAATGTCAATATTGGTTGTATTTAGGTTCTGTATATTCTATTATAGTTATCAGCAAATGACTGAAGGTTGTGAGTTACCGTAATTCTTTCATTCTCAGTTGAAAATCCTTCTCTATTATGCACAGTTTGTTTTGGATATTTTAAATGGAAGAGTCTTATGGAAATTAGACTTGGTTGTATCTAGGTCCTGTACATTTCTATTATAGTCTATTATATCAGCAAATGACTGAAGGTTTTAAGTTACTGTAAATCTTTCATTCTCAGTTGAAAATCCTTCTCTATTATGCACAATTTGTTTAGTTTGGATATTTTGGTTTGTTTGTTGTTTTTGGATATTTTAAAGGGAAGAATTTCATAGGATAAAATATATAGTAGGATAAAAAATTTCATAGGATAGAATAGGGGATAAATTAAATATATTCTATTTTGGTTATGGCAGAGGGTGCTGCCATTTTCATATATTATTTTTTTACTTTTCCTTAATCAGTAGATTACGAACTTTGATCAGATTTGCAATATAAATATACTCTTTGGATTTAATTCTCACCGGACTTGATTTTATCCGCTTAAGTTGGTTTTTGCTTTCTACGATATCGAGAAGACTTGTCTCCAACTTGAGTCCAACTAAACTATTTTTCTGCTTGAAATTCTTTCCTAGAGTTCTTTTTCAAACCTTCTTTTTTAGACCTGCAATTCTTCCCTTTCTGTAATTTATGTTATTTACATTTGATTAGTCAGTTATTCCCTATTGATTTTTAGTGTTTTATTTATTTTTGTGATCTTTAAAGATTATCAAAACATTTTTGTTTGTTAAATGTGGTTTTAAAGTTAACTTTTACTTATAAAAAATTAGCAATAAAAGTCTATCTGAAAAAGTTTGATTTTTTATGTGCTTATATCTAAATTTAAAGTAAAGAGAAGTAAGTGTGAAATAAAAAAAATTCTCATCAAAAACAATAGAAAGTCAAGTTTTTTATTGAAAACTCTACATTTAGAACCCTCGGCTTAAATGAAAGGCTAAGCGCTATACAGAAAAAGATATTCAATAAAAATACTATTTAATATCTTGAATTTGGTAAGCATAAGGATCAATGTTCATAGTTTTAAAGACAGTCAAAACTCTTTTTATGTTTTCTGATAAGTTCCGGCTCAACTAGACACGTCCTATGACCACGCCGGCTATGCACGATCTTTGAAAAAAAGTTTAAAAACACAATTAAAAGAATTTAGAAATCAAAGCGAGGCTTATTTTCAGCCTTTAGAAAAGAAAGAACGAAAAGACATGTGAAGATCCATTTATATGTTCTGATACAGTTTACTTCAAATATTAGTTTTCGTATTAATTGAATTTATATAATAAATATATTCCTGAAATATCTGTCTTGTCTTTTCATTTTTCTTTTCAACTGGCTAAAAATCATCTTCGCTTTGGCTTCTGAAGCTTTTTTGGTCAAATTGGCTACAAGTACATATGGATTTCCATTATCTAAGTGGGCTGAGCAGAAACTTCACAACCATCCATATCTTTAAATACTTGAAAAAATATTGTATTCAATTTGTAATGGGATAGATCTCACACGGGTGTGTAGCTTTTAGTAGTAGTGAAGGCCAAATAAAAAAAATTACTTAGGCCGGGGAAACAGCAAAAAATAAGTAAGAAATACATGGTCCTAAACAGCTTAACACTGACAAAAATATAATTTTGCCCTAAAAACACTATTATTTTGAAAAAAGAAAAATATTTTGTCTTTGGAAAATGGAGAATTCTTTTAAAAGCTGCTCCACACATGAATAATTTAAACGAAATTCGTGTAATTTTATTATTATTTTTTGCTAAATGGCTTTCTCATAGTTTTGATCGGACAATTTTGAGAAAAAAGGAGCGAGGGAGGAAGCCTAGTTGCCATCCAAATTTTTGGTTACTTAAAAAGGCACTAGAACTTTTAATTACTTACGAACATTTTTATTAGTAAAAAATATACATAACACGAATTAATTTACGCAACAAACTTCTATATTCGTATGTTTTTATTACGTATATAAGGGGGTTCATCCCCTCGTCAATACCTTACTCTTTACACTAAAGCTTAAATTTTGTCCCAATTCCATAAGAATGACCCCTGAATCAAGAGGGCCGTAGAATAAATAGATGAAATTACTAAAAACACTTTAGCGAAAAGAACGAGTTATAAGGAGGAGGTAAACCCTACATGCGTAATAATTTCTGTTCGTTTTAACTTTTAATGCTGCTCCTTACTTTCCGTTGAAAAAAATTTCATATTTATTTTTCTCTGTCTCTTTAAATTGTGCTAGAAAACCCTGCGCCCCCTTCATGGAAATTATTTTCTCTCATGACAAATTCCTCTACGGAAAGATCCTCCCATGTAACCCCCTCTCATCAACTCTTCCTCTCCCCCAACCAAAAAATCCCCCAGAAAACGTCTTTACACTTCCCAATAACTATTGCTATATGTAAACACTGGTCAGAGTTTTTAACTTGCAGTCACTCCCACGGGGACTATGGGAGAGTAAGTCGTCCCCAAAGAAGTTTTTCGAAAAGGTTGAATAAAATGGCTATCTCAGAATTTTGATTCGGTGACTCTGGGAAAAAAATGACCGTAGGAGGGGGCCCAAGTGCCCTCCAATTTTTGTTCGCTTCAAAAGGATACTAGAACTTTTAATTTCTATTATAATGTACCTTCACTTGACATTCTTGGACCACTGGGTCGATACGATCGCCTCTGGAAAAAAAACAACAACAAATAAACACGCATCTGTGATATGTCTTCTGGCAAAACATGTAAAATTCCACATTTTTGTTGATAGGAGCTTGAAACTTCTACAATAGGGTTCTCTGATACGCTGAATCTGATGGTATGATTTATCTTAAGATTCCATGACTTTAAGGGGGTGTTTCTCAGACTTCTCAAATTTTCTCAGACTCGTAACTTCTGATGGGTAAAACTAAACTTGATGAAACTTATATATTTAAAATCAGCGTTGAAATTCGATTCTTTCGATGTAACTATTCATATTGAAATCCCCTTACCACAAACTTTTTGATAATTTATTTGTCAATAAGAAATTTAGCTAGCCAAAAGTAATCATTAGTGATGTGGCAGATCATTATGCAATTATTGTGATATTAAAACTTCTCGTTATGGTTCAATTAATTTTAATATTTTTAATCAGGATATTTTTGCAAAAGGTGGTCTCCGGAAGTGTAGAAAAGTCTTGGGCAGGTCTGATCGGTCTTTTTTAAACCAGTTTACCACTTTTGGTGATAAATTTAGTAAATGGTATAGCAAAATCATAAATATTCTTATTGAAACATGCATAAGAGAAGATACAAATGCACACAGAAAAGGTATAAAATCCAAAAAGCCTTGTATAACATGGAGTTTAATTAAGTCTATTGAAAAAAGACATGCACTAAATAGAAAACGTATTTTAAGTAACAGTAACCTGGCTGGATGTATATTAAAGATATACGATATTGCATTGAAGAAATTGTTAAGAAAGGTGAAGCGGAATTATTTTACAAAGTAGTTCGAAGAGGCTAAGAGTTCCTCTGTGAAGACTTCGAGAATTATTCAATCGGTTACTGATGAGAAAATTTTACTATTGCCACAATTTGTTGGCAACATTAACCATCACCAAGTTGCAAATGAAATGGCTAATTATCTCTGTAAAGTTGGAAGGAATATAAAAGCATTGATTGAGGAACGCTTTGAAGGAGGAACTTATGAGAAATATTTGCCTCTTCCAAGTGATGCAAGCTAACTATCACAGAAAATCGACACTCTCGAAGTGACAGAGTGTGTGAGCGAGAATAAAAATGGCGACGCAGGATCTGACCTGGAAACATTTGCCTTCTCTGAGTGGTTCAAGCTCCCTGTCGCAGAAAACAAACACTCTCGAAGTGACAGAATGCGCGAACGAGATGAAAAATGGCGCCACAGAATCAGACTTGGTACCTCTAAATATTGTTAAGGCCATTTTGTCATTAATTTTACCCATGCTTGTGGAAATAGTAAATCGGTGTTTCAATGATGAGACGTTTCCGGATATTTTTAAAAGAGCGAGAATTGTGCCATTGCATAGAAATGGTGACAAAGAGGATTACAGTAATTTCGAACCAATATCACCTTTACCTGTATTTTCCAGAATTTATGAAAAATTTATCTATGTTCACAGCTTACAACAGTCTAGTTTATAACGCCTGTCACCCGGCACTGGGGGGTTTTGTCGACGCGAGAATTTTTCTTATCTGATTTTTGAACTATTTTTAAGAAAATTGCTATCAAAAAAGATTTCGGATGGGTTTGGAGGAAAAAGGGGGGGGGGTAGATGGCCTTAGATATCTTTTGACTCTTAAAATGTGAACTAGAACTTTCAATTTTCAATCAAATGATCCCTCTCTAAAGTTGATAGGGGTATCCCTTCCATAAGAACAATATATGCCCCCCAGGGGATAGCTGACAAGGACTGCCCCAGGCCCAGGTGGTTGTGTCGAGACCAGAGTTTTTGTTGGCTGACCTTTTAACCATATTTAACAAAATAGCTATCTCAAAATTTTTATTTGATGCATTTGGGGGAAAAGGGCGTGGAGGTACTAGTTGCCTTCCCTTCTCCTTTGAATCTTAAAGTGTAAACAAGAACCTTCAATTTCAAAACAAATTGGCCGTCTCTGAAGTATATACGAGCATTCCTTCCATAAGAACAATAAATACCCCAAGGGATAATTTGGTCTCAACGTTCTCCGCCCTGTTTTAAAACTACGCCAGAAATGTGATTTCTAGCTCCGATTTCCACGGCCTGTCTGGATTCACTTTAAAAAAAAAAGTGCCGTCAAAAACCTAAATGAAAGTTATTCCTGGCCGGCTTCATTCACCGAGACACATGGAAGCTGATTACAGATCAGCTTTCCAAGTAATGAAAACTGCCCTTGTGTTTGCTGAAGTTTTGCTCAATATTTCTTTTATCAATTTTTCAATTTAAACATTTGAAAATGCAATGTGCTTAAATCTGAATCTTACTGCAATTACTAATCATTTTACAACCATTTTTTTGGTTTTCATTATAATATTAATCATAGCAATATATGAATATATATATATATATATATAGTCTATCATTTAACTTGCAATTCAACCATCTTAGTCTATGGTCCACCCTCTCCTTGAAAATTCCATAAATATTTTAAGTTGATCTCCCAAGCTGTTTCTAGTGAAACACTGTGGAGATGTATTCCTTTGTAATACAAATATACAAGGCTGCTGGTTGCCATTATTATTTCACTATGAATGTATTCTAGTCCAACAGCATTTTATATTGCCATATATTTAAAAAGATTAGAAATCACAGAAAAACGCCAGTCCACATATTTAGATATCTAAAAGACTAAATCAAAAATAAAGAGAAGTATAAAATTAGATAAAAAGAAGATGAGTCTTGCTAACACGAACTTAAAATATAAAACAACTGTGGAGAAAAAAATATATACTATTTTCAATCTAAACGAAGGTATCTTACTATTATGGTTTTATTCTTTGCCTGCAAGTGCTGAAAACTAAATATAGAGACAGAGAATAGACTTTCAACGTCCAATAATATGTGCTTAGAGTGGATATTAAACCTTGGTTGGGAAAAAAACGGCAACACGAAACATCCATCGGAAAATTGCCAACCACTTATTTTTGAAGTTATGAAGAAGAACAGATGGAGTTATCTTGGACACGTGTTTCGAATTGAAGAATAGTCCCGACGGTATAGACGAACAGAAAAATCCTGCAAAATGTCCACACGCAAGACAAAGACTCAAGACACAACCCCCAACAGTCAACTAAATATTGAGCTGCCAATAGTCAATTATTTTTTGTTAGCGTAACTGTATTATCTCATAAATGAGTTCCACCGCCTAACCTTTTAGGTAGATAGGCTCTTTTAGGCTTTGGACGTTTATTATTTACCTTGTAATTCCAGGCGACTTTTTGGTCAACTGACATTGAATTAAGTTTTTGTTAGTGCAAATGTCTGAGTTTATTAATTGGGTCACTCGCCTTGCCTGACACTACGTGGATGGGCCAAACTGGTACTTGGATGCTTGATTGTCTTGCTATTAGCAACTTTTTGGTAAACTAATATTTAATCAACATAATTCAACTGAAATTATAAATGAGGGTAAAATTATAGCAGCTCATATAACTGGCTTTCCTATAAATTCAATACACCACTCGTTGCCTTTTTTATGTTCTTTATGAATATAATAATCGGTTCTACCTTAAATTGAGATTTAAGCAATTTTTGGAGCTCCTAAAAATGACGAATTTTCAAACAATTATTACAGTTCATATAACTGACCTACCAATAAAGCAAACCTATACTTGATGTTTTTTTATGTTCTTTACGAATCTAATAATCGCTTCTGCCACAAATTCAAATTTTAGCACTTATTGAGCTCCTAAAAATGACGAATTTTAATTAAAGTATGATTTTCCCCTCGCTTTCCATAAAATAATACTACTTTTTATCAGCGACATCTTTTCCATCACTTTCGAAAAAAATAATGCTAAATTTTCTCAGTGCTAAAATTATTAATAGTAAGGTTAGTTTAGGTTAGGTTGGGTTAAAAAGAGCTTAAATTTGAATTCGAGGTAGTAGCGATTATTATATTCGTAAAGACCATAAAAAAAGGTATTAAGTAATATGATCACTTTGTTGGTAAGCCAGTTATATGAACTGCTATAGCCTAATTCCACCTAAATGATGCGGTATATGTACAAAATATCCTAGGGTATTCTTTGTTGAAGACTAGCTCTGCTATCGAGAGTGTAAATTAGCTTAGGTGAAGAGGTAGCTTGTATGGTAATAGCCTATAACTTAGTTTTCACTTATTTATGATTAATTTTGGGCAATTTGTTCCATTCCCCCCCCCCAGAATTACGATAAAATTACACTACTGGATAAGACCCACAAATTATTGGATTTTCAATAGATATTTCAATTTGTCTGTTGTCTGAAATAAGCCAAAAAAGCCTAGGCTTTGATTATGGCGCTTTGCGCCACCCAAACACTTAGCTGGTGGGGGTGCTTCGCCCCCCCCCTAAGCCCCCCGCGCGTAAGTTGTTGCATGCCATATTAATTATGCGCCATTGTAGTTGTGTTCCTGTGTCCCCACCTGTGAATATATATATATATATATATATATATATATATATATATATATATATATATATATATATATATATATATATATATATATATATATATATATATATATATATATATATGTTTTTAACTACATAAAACTTGCGAATATAGAACATTCTTTGATGTCCCATTGTCTATGCATATAAATAGATTGTCAGGTTTACCGACTCTTGAACATGCAACATATAATTGTCCATGGGAAAAATAATCTGTATTCAGATCTATACCTCATTATTCTAATGATTGCCCTTGAGCTTTGTTGATGGTGATTACTAATCAAACATTCCCTGTGTCCCTGTCGTCATTTATATATCCCCCCTGTGCCCCCTGACATCCCCGTTGTAGTTGTGTCCCTGTGTCCTGGTTGTCATTTATATTCCCTGTGTCCCGGTTGTCATTTGTGTTTGGCATTTGCGTCCCAGTCTGTAATTTCTCTTTGAGTGTCCTGGTCGTCATTTATATTCGCTGTGTCCTGGTTGTTATTTGTGTCTGTAATTTCATCACTCACAAACATGACATGAGTCAACAAACAACTTCATGACAGCATAATGCTCAATCCTTATAATGACGTCAGTCAACACACAAACATGATGTCAGTCAACAGACAGACAAATAACTTATTTATATATATATATATATATATATATATATATATATATATATATATATATATACATATATATATATATATATATATATATATATATATATATATATATATATATATATATATATATATATATATATATATATACTAGCTGTTGGGGTGGCGCTTCGCGCCACCCCAACACCTAGTTGGTGGGGGCGCTTCGTGCCCCCCCCCCCCCCAAGCCCCCCCGTGCGCGTAAGTCGTTACGCGCCATAATAGTTACGCGCCATTGTAGTTGTGTCCCTATGTCCCACCTGTGAATATAGATAGATATATATATATATATATATATATATATATATATATATATATATATATATATATATATATATATATATATATATATATATATGGTTTTAACTACGTAAAACTTGCGAATATACAACATTCTTTGCTGTCCCATTGTCTTTGCATATAAATAGATTGTCAGGTTTACCGACTCTTGAACATGCAACATATAATGGTCCATGGGAAAACAATTTTATTCAGATCTATACCTCATGATTCTAATGATTGCCTTTGAGCTTTGTTGATGGTGATTGCTAATCGACCATTCCCTGTCCCGGTGTCCCGGTCGTCATTTATATCCCCCTGTTTCCCCCGGTGTCCCCGTTGTAGTTGTGTCCCTGTGTCCCGGTCGTCATTTATATTCCCTGTGTCCCGGTCGTCATTTGTATCCCGGTGTCCCGGTCTGTATATACATTCGTTTTTTAGTTTTGTTTTTCTCCTTTATTTTTTTCCTTTTTTTTTCTTTTTTAATTTATTTAGATTTTTAGATTTTTTAGTTTTTTTATTAGTTTTTAGTTTTTTTTTCTTTTTAGTTTTTTTGTAGTTTTTACCTTCTTTTTAGTTTTGTTAGTTTTTTTTTTTACTTATGTCCTGGTCGTCATTTATACTCCCTGTGTCCCGGTGCTTTGTTGATTGCTAATCGAACATTCCTTTTGTCCTGGTCGCTTTCTCTTTGAGTGTCGTCATTTATTTTTTTCTTTTTTAGTTCTTTTAGTTTTTACCTTTTTTAGTTTTTTTTTAGTTTTTTAGATGAAAATTTTTTTTAGTTTTTTCTTTTTTTTCTTTTTAGTTTTTTATTGGTTTTTACCTTTATTTTAGCTTGTTTTTCAGTTTTTTCCTTTTTTTTTAGTTTTTTATTTTTTTAGTTTTTTACCTTTTTTTAGTTTTTTTAGTTTTTTTTAATTTTTTAGCTTTTTTACTTTTTTTATTAGTTTTTAGTTTTTTTTTTGTAGTTTTTGCCTTTTTTTAGTTTTTTCAGTTTTTTTTTAGTTTTTTATTGGTTTTTACCTTTATTTTAGCTTATTTTTCAGTTTTTTCCTTTTTTTTAGTTTTTTTTTAGTTTTTAGTCTTTTAGATGAGAATTTTTTTTAGTTTTTTCCTTTTTTTCTTTTTAGTTTTTTATTGGTTTTTACCTTTATTTTAGTTTATTTTTCAGTTTTTTCCTTTTTTTTAGTTTTTCTTATTTTTTATTTTTTTTAGTTTTTTACCTTTTTTTAGTTTTTTTAGTTTTTTTAGTTTTTTAGCTTTTTTACTTTTTTTATTAGTTTTTAGTTTTTTTTGTAGTTTTTGCCTTTTTTTAGTTTTTTCAGTTTTTTTTTAGTTTTTTATTGGTTTTTACCTTTATTTTAGCTTATTTTTCAGTTTTTTCCTTATTTTAGTTTTTTTTAGTTTTAGTTTTTTTAGTTTTTTACCTTTTTTTAGTTTTTTTAGTTTTTTTAGTTTTTTAGCTTTTTTATTTTTTTTATTAGTTTTTAGTTTTTTTTGTAGTTTTTGCCTTTTTTTAGTTTTTTTAGTTTTTTAGCTTTTTTATTTTTTTTTTATTAGTTTTTAGTTTTTTTTGTAGTTTTTGCCTTTTTATAGTTTTTTCAGTTTTCAGTTTTGTCACCTGATCCACAGATCCAGACACAGACAACTTATTTTTATATATATATAGATATATATATATATGTATATATATATATATATATTTATATATATATATATTTATATATATATATATATATATACCAACACCTAGTGCAACACCAACACATAATTGGTGGGGGTGCTTTGCGCCCCCCCCCCCCCCTGCGCGCGTAAGTCATTACACGCCATATTAGTTACGTGCCATTGTAGTTGTGTCACTGTGTCCCACCTGTGAATATAGATAGATATATATATATGTTTTTAATTACGTAAAACTTGCAAATATATAACATTCTTTGCTGTCCCATTGTCTGTGCATATAAATAGTTTGTCAGATTTACAGACTCTCTAACATGCAACATATAATTGTCCATGGGAAAACAATCCATATTCAGATCTATACTGCATTTTCTAATGATTGCCCTTGAGCTTTGTTGATGGTGATTGCTAATCAAATATTCCCTGTGTCCCTGCCATCATTTATATATCCCCCCTTTGCCCTTCCAGCATCCCTGTTGTAGTTGTGTCCCAGTGTCCTGGTCGTCGTTTGTGCCTCGGTGTCCCTGTCTGTAATGTCATAAAGTCTTCAATGGCTCTGGTGGTGCAGCCAGTTTAGGAAGTATAACTTTTCCTGAGGCACAACACATTCCCATTGTTTCTCCATTAAATTTCAAGGCCTTGCAATAGGGACAAATTTTAGACATAGTCCCGATTTGAACACATCTACTCAAGCTACAATCATTGACTGGGCTTTACCTGAATGCCAGGTGATAATTTTGGCGTTGCTCTTGTGATTCCTCAGCATGGTTTCCTTTGGCATTATCTCTTTGAGCTGCAATCCTGTTTTCCTATTGTTCCTGGGATTCCTTGGCATGATTTTTTTTGGTAATTTCTCTTCGAGCCTCAAGCCTGTTTTCTCGTTGTTCATGTGATTCCTTGGCATGCTTTTGCGTTGTTCTTGTGGTTCCTCAACACGCCTTGGTTGACGGAAATTCATTCTATAACTCAACAATTTCTAATAAACCTCAAACTTTTGGGTTTCTGTTTTAAGGTTTTTGAATTACTTTAATCCATTGTCAAAATATATTGAAAATATTTTTGCAATTAACAGTTTTTTACATTTTAAACAATTTTTTCCTCGGCACAATTTTTTTGGTAATTTCTCTTTGAGCCTTAAGTCTGTTTTCCTTGGCACGCTTTCTTTTGTCACTTTCTCTTTTAGCTGCAACTCTGTTTTTACGTTGCTCTTCTTTGGCATTATCTCTTTGAGCCACAAGCCTGTTTGATTCCTATAATGACATCATATACAAACATACAAAATACAGACATGACGTCATAATGCTCAATCCTTTTAATCACGCCAATAGACAAACATGACGTCAGCCGACAAACGACTTATTTATATATATATACTAGCTGTTGGGATGGCGCTTCGCATCACCCCAACACCTAGTTGGTGGAGGCGCTTCGTGCCCCAACCCCCCCCCCCCCCAAGCCCCCCCGCGCGCGTAAGTCGTTACGTGCCATATTAGTTACGCGCCATTGTAGTTGTGTCCTTGTGTCCCACCTGTGAATAGATATATATATATATATATATATATATATATATATATATATATATATATATATATATATATATATATATATATATATATATATATATATATATATATATATATATATATATATATATATATATGTGTGTGTGTGTGTGTGTGTTTTTAACTACGTAAAATATGCGAATATACAACATTCTTTGCTGTCCCATTGTCTGCTAGTGTACCGCTTCGCGCCACCCC
Organism: Artemia franciscana; assembly: GCF_032884065.1. Lineage (NCBI taxonomy): Eukaryota > Metazoa > Arthropoda > Branchiopoda > Anostraca > Artemiidae > Artemia > Artemia franciscana. The sequence goes on along the minus strand of NC_088875.1, from coordinate 5,896,558 downwards.
AACAGCTAGTGTATGTATATATGAACTTTTGTGGGTATTGGTCTTCTATTTTATAAATTGTATGTCATATAATAATAAACACATTGATATATATCATCCATTAGTAAAAACTTAAAACAAAATATATTAGTTATTTCCATTGATCATAATTTATCCTTTATTGTCAAGAATAATTTACTTAAAATTTTTGATATTTTTTTTTGTTCATTTTGATAGTAATTTGGGGCCTAATTGATCCAATGGCCATTTATCCAGCCCTGCCTAATCTGTCTTACCTTAACCAAATATGTAGCTTATATTAGGCTATATATTCCTCATGCAGTTATTGATTATTCATTTTGTCGTGGCCAGTTCAATTTATTTAAAACTAGATTTAAGAATATTGATGCTAGCAGAGGTACATAAAATGTATTTCAAAGTAGAGGAAATAGGTATCATCTGTTAGGGTCTGCAAAGGGTTTAAAATTGAATTTGTGACTAAAATAATTATTATATTTTAGATCTAGCTTAGAAAAACCATTCAATGTTATTTTGACTTTATTTGTAAGTCATATATGTGAAATGATCAATTTTTACCCATTCAATTGCATTTCAAATTTATCCCCTCCTCCCTTTATGGCAAAATATATTTTAAACAAAATTATCATATAGCCTATGAATGAATTTTTCATTATTATTATTATAAACCTATCAGTTTTAAGAAAAGAGTAAACTATTGAGTCTGAAGCCGCTTTACATAACTTTACACTAACATAACTGGGTTAGTGGGCTCAGGTGCTATAAACAATGATGATGGATTTCAGATATAAATGTTTTTGTTGATATCTATAGATTTTTTTGGCTGGATTCAATTGTCACTTTGCTAATGCTCTTGACTGCTGAAGGAATTGATTCTATACTCTCAAATGTATTAAGATAAAATTGGCTATACAGAGCTTGAAAGGAATCATTATAACTTGTATATTTCTTGGAACTCTTTGCTTCCACTCAGCTCTGTAAAATAGGTACTAAATACTATAGTAAATATAAATTCATTTTAAGGGTTACCTTAAACAAATTGCAATAGTTTTGATTTTGGTGTTTTCAGATTAGAAAAAAAAATTCTCCTCAATATATTAAAATCAACCAAAATCAGTTGAGGCAAAATTGAAGCTCTTCCATCTTTTCCTCTACAATTACAACTTAAAAAAAATTAATTTGTGCTTCTAAAAAGTTGATGAAAAAAATATGGTACATAGATTATGAATACAGACTCAGTTCTGTGTTTTTACCATCCCTGAGTGTTTCCCCTACATATACACACACATATATACATGTGCGCTCAGGATAATTTGTGCATTAATACATATTGGGTATTACACAAAGTCAGATCTATACAGAGAAAATATCCACTTCTTATGCCAAAATGCTAGGAAAAAGATGTGTCCTAGTGTCTCACATATCCCCCCCCCCTAAACACAATCATATGGTTTTGCACACATTTAAAAATATCTGGTATCTGCAATGCTCAACACTTCAACAATGCTTCAACACTCTTGGTCATATTCAATAGATGCAGTAACCAACTCAGAGTCTTGTATTCCAGGGAAGCAGACAGGCTTCAAAGACACTCAAATAGTTATTGATTTTGTTGAATAGTTGTCTCCTTTTGAGGGTGATCTGCTGTTGCTTTGAAGCCTTGCTACTGACTTGACTCCTGCAAAAAACGTTAACATCTACAAAGCAGTAGAAGTGTGGAAAAGATTTCGTAGGGAAATATCTGAAGGAGCCTTTGTTCAGATGGAAGGACCTTGTAGATCCTTCATGGCTGTTTCAGTGCCTTCTAACAGTATCCAAAAGGCTGAATATAGAAACAGCATCTTCACTTAAATAAACAGCTTAGACAGGGGTTCTTTGCATCATAGGATGCCCTGGGCAAAGAAAGAAACATATTTGGAGGTCTCGGAGTGATCCTAGAAATACATTTCTTCCAAACATCCAGTTACCATTATTGTTTTTAATAGCTGACATAGTTGCTTCAACAAAAGATGACTCATCTTAAATAAATCCTGTATCACTTGACTGGAAGTACTGTTTTGCAAAGAAATGAGACTGCCCACCAAAAAATAAAAACAATTGTTTCATGCCAAAAGGATAAAGCCTGTTTTCCATCCTGCTTTATCTACAGGATAAAGCTTGTTTCGATCTCGTATCAAATCAAAGTGTTTTTGTAATTTATTGTTTAATATATCTTCTCACATTTTTACATTACAATTTGAATACATGGAAACAACATCAAAACTTTAGAGAATTGAATTCTTCTCCAATGTAAAATTTTTTAATTTATTATTGATATCAGTTAAATCTTTTTTAATATGATTTTTGTGTTCCTAAAAGAGGGCGTATTGCCATATACAACCACTTTCCTAATTTTGAAACAGGTCAAGAAAAAGTTGATACTATGGGACGAAGGTTGGCTCCAGTCTGATGAATTCTTGATAAACCATGTTTTTGGTGCGGAATAACCTATTGGATAGAACTTATTGTAAATTGCGGGGTTATATGTAGATTGTTTTTTAGTGGATCCAATTTCTTTCTTTTCAACTTTACATATTTATCCGTTAAGATCAAAATCCACTTTTTTAAAATTGATGGTAACAGAAATAATGGCGTTTATTTGACGTTCATAATGACTGCTGTCCATAATTACTATAGTATTGCCTTTATCTGCTCTGGCGATAGTAAGGTCTTTATCCTTTTTAAATTCAGAAATTATTTTACTGTCATTTTTATGTTGTCTTTTTCAATTTTACTCTTATCAAGCGTTTATTTTCCATACGATCTCGGCTCTAAATTCCCGATGAGCCTCAACCTTATCAATAGAAGCCATAATACCTCACCCCACATTAGAAATTATTTTGAATATGAAATCGATGTTGGAAAACAGAATTTAGAGCCTTTTGACAAAATTTCCTCCTATTGACTACTAAGAGGTTTAGATAATAAATTTTTAACGGCAGGACCTAGACAAAAGGAGGATAAAAACATCCAAATTCTGGAACATTAAGAATTTATCATCTAAACGGGTTTACAAAATAGGATCTTTCATAAACTAATTTTCAAGCCTCTTCCACAGGAAAGTTAAAGACATATGAATGTGAAATGGAGTAAAGAAAATTTCTAAGTGGGATGGATATGATCAAATCCTCAGACATACCAATGTTGGTCTAAGTTTTCTCCTTTTAACTTGCATCGCCAACAATAATTAGGGAATGCAGGTATTCACTGTTCTTTATATCTTCTTGCATCGGTGACTATGGTCACCCCTCAGTAATTTGGAGAAAAAATCTGTCGAGTAACATTAAACTATTGCTCATTTTAAGTTTCAACTTCGTTCTTTACTTTGAGCACATATTTTTTATTTTATTTTTAGTTAATCCATCCTTGTTCTATATAGAAAAAAAAAACACGGGTTACAATTCCTAATGGACTCTACATTAATATTTATACAAATATACCGCCGTAAAAACCTTATCATCAAGTAAATAGGTGAGCCTAGTTAATGTCAAAATTATGAAAATATGCTATACTTCCTGTTTTGCCACGCTTTTTTAAGTCAAATTGTTTCCAAACATTTTCCAAATGTTTAAGTCGAATTGGTAATAGTCCTTTACTTCCTAAAATCTGTTTGTTCAACGTGAGGTTTCCTTGTTTTATAACATTCAAAATGGATATGAATACACCCTCGACATCTGCAAATAAGACAAACATGGGATCAATGAAAAACAAGAAATCATTGAAAACATGAAAAAAGTCACCAACATAAGACTTAATGTTTTTATGTTAGTATTCGTACTGTAGCTAGACAGGTCAAATCGGTTGTAGATTAGTCATAGAAGTTAGTAGGGTGAAGGGATCAGCTCCAGAAATCATCTAATTATTTTAATTTTTTACTCCCAATATTTAAATAAAAACTCCATTATAGCTCCAAATTCTATTATTTGTAATTGAAACTCTTAGTTTCCGCTGATTAGGTCCTATTCGTTGCGTTTTGGTTTCATTTACTAACCCATAAATGTAGAACTGTCTCTATATAAAATACGGTGTCAATTTTTTGCTATTCTAAACATTTCTTTTACCCAGCTCTGCATAAGTGTGTTGCACAAAATATCTGCTACAAGTATAATGAGGTGAATCCGAACATTATAATGTGTTTTTCTCACAAATTAGAAATTTTATGCTCGCGAATATGCGGTACCAATCCATACTCTTTATCTATTGTCGTCAGTTTTAATGTGCAGCACTAGGAGACCAAGCTTGGCTTGCCGAAGGAAATTTTAGACCTAAAAATAATATTCATCCCCCCCTCCTTTTGGAAAATTTGTGCCTCCAATACCCTAATTTACAAAAAAAAAACTTCGTGTTATTTTTCTAGATTTCTTTTTTCATAGAATGCAAAAGGGAGGGTAGTTTTCAAACTTTATGTGTCAAATTTTTCCATCCGATTTGCCTCCCCGGTTAGTTTTCTTTAATATAAGGTGTCAATCAAAATGCTACCAAGAACTGTTGGCAAAATTTTCTGGATATTCAAAACATTTCCCAACGAGTAAATTAATAATTCAGAAAACATCTTTCGTCTTTTTTTTTACAAACATGAAAAGAAAACCAAAAGCGCACTTTTTGGATACCATATGTCACTTTATGATTGCCCTTTAAATTCAAATTTAGAAAGAGTGATTAAATATAAATTTTATAGTCCTGTGGTGGCGCAGTGAATTTGACCTTACCTTGGTAATACGGGACCCAGAGATCGAATTACGCCGCAAGAATGCACTGCAGGGCCGACACAGGGACCTTAGTAGTCAAGAAGCGTCGTTAATTCTTAAATATAAAATTTATTTATAAATGGCTGCATAATTAGCTCTCTATGATGTCCATTTGTCCTACCCAACCTTACCATTTTAAAAAGGTCACCCAAATTGTGCTATGTTGCAATTTTTAACGCCCTTATCGAGTATAGACACAAAAATTATGATACAATAAATTTTTTATGAGTCCTTGAACAACTCAATGATTTTCCAGTGCCTAAATTCTGACGTAGAAAAATCAGACAACATATCATCGCTCCCCATGTAAAACAAAGTGACTTTTTTTTGTTCAATAAGGGTGATTGCATTTTGCCTAAATAAGATTTCAATAATGGTAATTTAAAAAAGGTATTTTTTGACTTAAATTTTTCAATAAACTAAACATTGACTTTAAATTTTCAATAAACTAAAACATGAACAAATATTTGGCTTGGAAAGGAGAAAGAGAAAAATGTATCGGAAAGTATGTATTATACCAAAAAATGTCCAAACATACCGCATTCTATCAGGAACTCTAAAGTATACCAAAAACGGTATAATTTTATTATGCTGGCAGTGCTGCAATAAGCTTGACTGTACCTGAGGCTAGAGGAAAATCTTGAATCCAAATAGTTATCTATTACCTGTTCAGGTGTTTGGCAGTATTGTGGAAGACAATAGGGAGGTTGTTTGTTATTTTTTTAGTAAGGATTTGCTGGATAATAATGGATTATTCTGGATAATCTTTTTCCAACCACTTTTCGATCTGAAGCATATGAATAAGGTGAGTAAATATGGCTATTCCCCCTCACCACCATAATGTAAGTAAAGTTACTTGTATTGTATACTGACCATATCTCTATATATTAAAATATTTAATTTAAATATACCTGCATCGTATTTTATCTTACTTAGACTAAGCTAATTATAACCGAATGCAGAGAGACAAACCGGTTTTACTCCCATCAAACAGATATTACTTCTTGAGTGTGGTCGGGATTATACCTAAGAAAATCACATGTAACTTATTTTAGAAAAAACTTCGCTTTTGCCCCCCTCCCCATGGCTAAACCACGGAAAATATACCTTATTGTTTTTTGGCAATAAAGGTTAAAGGATTTTAAAGATTAAAACAGTAATTGTTGGGGAATTAGTTTTAGTTTCATTTATTTTTAATTTGGGGGGATTGGAGTGGGCTGGAGGGAAGACTGGGTTGAAGGGTTTTAGGTGGAGGAAACACCCTGTGGGTGTTTGAGAGAAGGTGTTTGTCTTATTTCCTATTTCGTTATTCTTTTCATTAGTGTGGGATGCTTCAAGAAACAATTGTATAGGTTGTTTTTATTATTATTCCTAATTTTGGATGCCTTTAAGAATGTTTGTGTAGTTAATCGCTAAGTGTTTGCAAAAAGGGGCTGTAATTTTTTTGTGTGGGTTTTTAAAAATGTTGATTTTAACGGTGTCCTTTTATTTTGCTGTCACAACTTTTTTTGAAGGGTCCAGGTTTTTTTTAATTCCTTCAAAGTGGCTTTTCTAGGCCTGGGTAGGGGAGGCAGCCCCCCCCCCCAGTTTTTGTGATATCTCACAACAAAATCCCTTTTATTTTATATTTGTGCACTCAGATTAAGGTCAGTGGTGTAATTTTGTCAAAACCCTTACAGGGAAGGGGGCAAAGTTCGAGCTAATATCCCCAAATCAAACGAGATGACCATGAAAATTGAAAAATGAGCCATATGGTAGCCTACCACGAAAGTAAAGATATACTAAATAGAAATAACCCGTCTCTCTGGGTGCTTGAATAATGCAGTCTTACCTTAGTTTTACCAGTGTTTTTGAAGGAGCTAAACTTTAGCTGGGGGAAACCGGGTTCTGGGGGAGGGGCAGTTAACCTTCTCTATCTCATACCAAATTACAGCCCTTAAGGTACCCTGCCCCTCCCAGGTTATGACGCCCAAAACCATTACCATCCGGAATGAGCCTTTTTTTCTCCCCAGACAGTTTTTTAGAAACATGTTTTTAAACTATTGGTTACTAAAGGTTGCTTTGAGCTTCTTCAGGTGCTCAAAGTGAAATGTGTCCTAGAAGCGATTGTTGAATTTCAAGAAACCGTAAAAAAGGTGATGAGGTAAGTATTCGCTTTTCCTAGCGAATACATCTAGCGAATATCCTAAATTATGATATAAACTGCAAATTTATCTCAACTACTATTTGTTTATCCTAAGCAGGGATCTATGAAGGTTTTTATGGCACTTGGTATTAACCAAGTGCCGTATAGCGATCGCAAATTCTGTCGGTCTGTCCGTCGGTCCCGGTTTTGCTATTTTAGGCACTTCCAGGTAAGGTAGGACGATTAAATTTGGCACGCTTATCAGGGACCGGACTTGATTAAATCAGAAATAGTCTTTTTCCCGATTTGACCATCTGGGGAGGAGTGGAGGGCCAGTTAATTCCGAAAAATATAAAAAAATGACGTATTTTTTACTTACGAACGGTTGATCAGACCTTAATGAAATTTGATGATTGGAAGGATATTGTGTCTCAGAGCTGTTATTTTAAATCCGGACTGGATCTGATGACGCTGTGGGGGGGGAGAGGGATTTGGGAGGAGGAAACCTAAAATCTTCGAAAACACTTAGTGAAGGGATAGGGATGAAACTTGGTGGGAAAAATAAACACAAGTCCTATATACATGATTGAAATAACCGGAACAGATCCGACCTCTATGGAGAACTTGAGGGGGGGGGGTTAATGCTGAAAAATTAGAAAAAATGAGGTATTTTTAACTTACGAACGGGTGATCGGATCTCAATGAAATTTGATATTTAGAAGGATTTTGTGTCTCAGAGCTCTGATTTTAAATCCTGACCGGATCTGGGGACATTTGGGGGTCGGGAGTTGGAGGGGGAAACCTAAAATCTTGGCAAACACTTAGAGTGGAGGGATCGGGGTGAAACTTGGTGGGAAAAACAAGCACAAGTCCAAGATACATGAATGACATAACCAAAACGGATCCGCTCTCTTTGGGGTAGTTGGGGGGGGGGGGTTAATTATGAAAAATTAGAAAAAATGAGGTATTTTTAACTTACAAACGGGGGATCGGATCTTAATGAGACTGGATATATAGAAGGATCTTATGTTTCAGATGATCCATTTTCGACTCGAAATCGATCCAGGGACATAGGGAGTTGGAGGAGGGAAACAGAAATCTTGGAGAATGCTTATAGTGAAGGGATCGGGATGAAACTTGATGGGAAGAATAAGCACAAATTCTAGATACTTGATTGACATAATTGGAACAAATCTGTTCTCTTTGGAGGAGCAGGTGTTAATTTGGAAGAATTAGAAAAATTGAGGTATTTTCAACTTCACAACGGATGTTCACAACGAAATGAAATTTGATGTTTAGAAGAAATTCATGTCTCAGAGCTCCTTTTTCAAATGCCGACTAGATCTGTTGACATTGGGGGGAGTTGAAGGGGGAAATCGGAAATCTTGAAAAACGCTTAGAGTGGAGGAATCGGGATGAAGCTTGGTGGATAGAATAAGTAAATGTCGTAGATACGTGATTGCCTAAACCGTACTGGATTTGCTCTCTTTGGGGGAGTTGGGGGGAGGGGTTCAGTGCTTTGGCAAGTTTGGTGCTTCTAGACGTGCTAAGACGATGAAAATTGGTAGGCTTGTCAGGGAGCTGCACAAATTCACTTGATAAAGTCGTTTCCCAGATTCGACCATCTGGGGGGCTAAAGGGAGAGGAAAATTTAGAAAAAATGAGGTATTTATAACTTACGAGTGGGTGATCGGATCTTAATGAATTTTGATATTTAGAAGGAAATCGTGACTCAGAGCTCTTGTTTTTAATTCCGACCCTCATTAAGCCTCTGATTTTACTTTTACATCAATCTATTAGTTCTTAGAATTTTATCAGAGCTCATAACATACAAGCTCTTCTTGCCTCGTCACAAGTGCCATATGAGCTCTTAGCTCTTGTTTGAAGCATCTAAGGTAAAATTCTTATGTTGACCTGGTTAAAATGGAAGCAAACTTAAAAGGTAGGCTATATGCTTGGATTTTTCAAGCGTTGCTAGAATACAAATCTTGGTCCAAACACAAACATGTTACCAGTGCAAGTCTTCTAGACAACATAATGATTATTTTCAGTTAATATTAAATAGCCTTCAGGTGCTTTATAAAACTATTGAAACAAGTCTTATTGCATTTTGTTTCACTTCTTCTTTGAACTAGGCTAATCGAAACTATGGGACGATTCAAATAGATTTATTGGTACTGATACGACCTGCGGGTACATACGTGTTATAGCAAACACACCAAAAAGGTGAAGTTAGGTTAATCCGATTGAAATATACCAAAATATGATAGTTTAGAGACAAAATTATGGAAACTATTACAGAGAATTATGGAAAGCAGACTGCCCAGACCACATTATATTAAATTCCAAACTACCTCTATATTTTAAATAGTCAATTAACATATATCTGTATAGCATTTTATTTTGCTCAGGCTAAGCTGATTATCACCGATTGGATACAAAAAACCGATTTCATTGCAGATCAAGAATTGATTGTGGTCGCTATGACACATAGTTACCGAACTGCGAAAATTTTCTGTAAAAAAAATTACATAATGTGAAAACAAACACCTTCAAATAAAATCAGGCCAATAGGATTTTAATCGGGTTAAAAATTAAAGTTAAACTTAGAACGAGGAAAAATTGCTACAAACCGGACTTTGGCTACTGTCCCTTTTCCTCTCTCCTCGCCGTAAAAGTCTAAAGTCTGTTGCGTCATTTGCGTTTTATTGAAAACTGTATGTATCTTGAAGAGTGTGCTTTTGTTTGAAACATCGGCAATAAATAAATAAAAAATCATTGCAATGAGCAATACAATCATCAATGAACATAAACTGGGATATATAATATATTGCCTCGAGGAATACACTAAATATTTGCAAAATTCACGCATATAATCATATATTCACATATATAATCACATAATATAATATTATTTTGCCCTAGGCATCACCAGCCCTGGGAACGGTCATGCTTTTAAGGGATCAAAATGAAATTTGCCCCAGAAGTGATAATTGAATTTGGAAAAAGCATAAAAAGGGCATCTTACTATGTATTCATTTTCTTCTTGCATTCAATTATTGTCAAAAATAATTTGTTTCAATTTCTAAAAAAAATTATGTTCATTTTGATAGTAATTTGGGGCCCAATTCCTCAAATTTCCCTTATATTGCATTATAAAAACTTCCAAGTTAATAGTCTTATATCTTTATTATAACCAAAACAGACTAATTTAATAACTAACAAAGACCCCACTACCCAATGAGTATTTTAATTTTTTCTTAAAAGCATTCAACTGTTAATAATAGGGGAGCCAGCATTTTCCATTTCAGAAAATTCCTTTTCCCTTTTCATTTCCCTTTCAATATTCCCTTTTTTAGAAAATCTCCCAGCACAAAGAACTGCATACCCAAAGAACAAGTACATCCTCCAAAGTTTCAATGACGATGAGGTGTGAGACAAAGAAGGGCATCCCCTGCTATCTCCCTCCTATACAGAATAAATTCTGCTTATCTTGGAGTTTAATATTACTCTTTAATTTCAAAGAACAGTGTAAACTATTAAGATCCCCAGAAATTAAGAGGAAATAAATGTCAATATCCTTTCTAATGGACATCTAGACCCCAAAAATAGAATTAAAACATGCTTGCAAAATCTAAGAATAAACAAAATTTTAAATATATTTTTAAATATATGAAAACTGAAAAATACCTATTTTGGTAATTTCAATGAAATATCCCTTTTTTACTCTTGTTAAAACAAAATTACCCACCCACCCCCTTATATTTTAAACCACTTTTTTATATTTAGCAACAGAGGTTTGTTTTGGTTAATGTTTAACATCTGAACATTGCCTGCAAGTCCAACCAAACAGTTCTAAAAGAGTAAAATTTATTCCATGATAGTATTAGTTAAATCTATGAAACAACATTTTCAGTTTAGATAATAGTACAACGAAATGTAATTTGGCCTAGTCTAAAGTGTTTAAATAAATTGTCAATCTTTGTCAAATTAAAAAAAGTGAAGTAATTTATTTCATTATTTTCGGGAAATAGTAGTCCATTTAAGTAGATAATAGAGACTACACAACTTGTTAGCCTTGATTTTTTTCTTTTTTTTTTTTGTTCCTTTAATTTTACTTATGGTATGAGAGTTGCCTGAAAAGTAGCAGTATATCCTGCATTATTTGAAAAACAGTTGCTAATTATTTTTCTTGTTGGGTTTTTTTTATATTTTTTTTTATTTGTGAATTAATTGAATGTCACAGAATCTTGAAAGTCTTACAAGTATTAAAAAAACAGATTTTGGCTGATTGCTGTCAAATATTTTGGTAACCAGAAGTTTGTTAGAAATTGAAATGAAAATACTCTGTTTTTAAACCACCATGGCCTCAATTCTGTAAATAAACAGAAGGATGAAAAAATCATGTTCCTGGACTCTAGTTTTGACTTAATTTTGATTATGGAGGTTTTACTTATCTAATTCACCAAATGTTTTGAGAAACAAAGCTATTGTGATTCAATTTTTGAACCACCTTTGTTTAAAATATCACAAGAAATTGTTGTCATGTTCCTAATGCTCTTGACTGCTGAATGAGTTGACTCTTGACTCTAAAATGTATTAAGATAAAATGGACTTTACAGAGCTTGAAAGGCATCAATATAGCTTCCATATTTCTAGGAACTTCCACTCAACTCTGTGCTTCCACTCAACTCTGTAAAACTAAAGTACTATTTAGTACAGTCAATCTAAATTAATTTTAAAGGTTACCTCAAACCAATAGCAACAGTTTCTATTTGCCAGCATTCAAACTAGAAAAAAATTCTTTTCAATATATAATAATTGGTTGAGGCGAAATTAAACTTTTCTCTGTCTTTTCCTCTAAAATTATGACTTAATTTTTTCTTTTAACTCAGTTCTGTGTTTTTACAATCTTTGAGTAATTATCCCCCCCCCCTCCCCCACAGACACACATATGCAGGATATACCATAAAGTCAGATCTATGCAGAGAAAATCTACACTTCTTGTGCCAAAATGCTATGAAATAGCTGTGTTCTTGTATCTTACGTATCCCCCCCCCCTAAAAAAAACGCACACCCACTCATATAAAAGATTTTGCACACTTTTCTAAAATATCCAGAATGTGCAATATTCTTCAACACTGTTTGTAAGAAATTATTCAATTGATGCAATAATGGGCAAGAACAGGCTGGCCCATATTGCCAACATTTGTGTTAAAGAAAATGAACGGAATTAAAATCAAGTTTCCATTAAACCATTGGCCAATTGGAGAGCCAAGACAGGTAGTCTGAGTGAGAGGCAAAGTTGAATTAGCCTTTTTCAAGATTGTATAAAAAATGATGTCATTTTCACTTGTTGTTAGATTTTGTCTATCATCCATCTTAGGCTAGAACTAAGATAGATAGCCATAGAACTAAGGAATGATCAAGATTTTTGGTTTGACTCATGATGGACAATGTCAACTAGACTAGTATTGCCTACTAGTAAGGGGGGAACTGAATTTGCTTGGACTCACAGGCAAACAAGTGACCTAAGCAGTACACTTACTGATCAATTTGGGCATCAATTTAATTTTTAGCTACATATACCCATGAATATGTACCTGCATTTAGTCATTCCCCCCTTGGTACCTGGAGTGGCTCTTCAACTGATTTATCTCTACTCCTTGAAATTCTGGATTGATACATTGAATTTGCAGAGGTTTCACCCCTCCTTTTTTGAAGTTTTGAGGTTTAAGGGAAAACACTGCCGTTCATTAGGGAATCAAACTGCCAGGAATTACTTCTGACAGTCTGGTTCAACACGTGGTGGACAATGTTGATCTACCTTTCATGGTATGGGTGGAATTGCTGTTGCAACCTCAGGGCTGAAAATCACCTTAAAAAGTATGCTTAGGCATGAAGTTAACAGTGAGGAAATAAACACAATTGAAAGAATCTTAATTGTCCAGAGAAAGTCAAATGATTCTATTCTTTCAATAATATATTATGATCTTCTTAATTAATGATTAAAGGAAGATAAGATTTCAAACTTGCACAATCTTTGGCTTACATCATGGCATCTCAAAAAACCTTGACCAGGTTGAAGTGGAACAATGCAATCAGTCCCTCATGAGTTTTGTTGGTGCCATTAGGGTTTGTAATGGATGGATCTGGACTGAAAGAAATCATTCAATTAATGTATGATTCCAGTACAGCTCTTCATCTTCTAAGTAGTAAGGCTATTTCTTGAGTCCTTATAGCCCATACCATTGTAGACGTAGTACTTCACTGGATTTTGAAAAGAATACTTGTAAATGAGGATTTAGGTGTAGATCTAGAATTGAATACAGAAGTTACATTAAATACTATTGAGCTTAATGAAATGAAAAGATCTTATATGAAAAAATATTGGATGAACAAGCTTCTCTTCAATATATCTCCTAGGCTTCAAATCTTATAAAAGTCAAAGCTTCTCTATCAGCTCTTAAATCAGAGTGAAGTCTCTTGACTTCACTCTGATGAATATAAAACTATGGAGGCAGTACATGGACATGTTTTCCATTCTTCCGTATTTCCTCATAGCTGAGAATGCAGGTCAATGGAAACTTTATTTGCAAACAATTTCCAACATTCTCCCTTAGCTTGCAGCAGTTGGTCTTAACAACTACACAAAGTCAGCAAGACTCTACCTACAGCAGATGAACCGACTTGAAAATAAAAGCCCAACATCTTTCTAGACTTTCGAAAAGGCTTGCGTGTTGTGAGAAGATCAGAAATATTTTGAGCTGGTGTATCTACAGATTTGGTTCTAGACCAAGAACTGATGAAAAGCCTGAAAATAGCAACCAGATTAAACAGAGGTTGAGGAATGAAGAAAAGTACAGAGATTTCAGTAGGTTGTGGGACGTCCAGCTTATACTCACGTAAATCTTCTGATGCAAGAACTGATGGATGTTTTGTGTGACACAAGCAACCAACACAGAGTCTTGTATTTCAGGGCAAAGAGGGGCTGCAAAGACGCGCAAATAGTTATTAATATTGTCAAGTAGTTGTCTCTTTTTGAGGATGATCTGCTGTTGCTTGGAAGCTTTGCTATTGGATCGACTGCTGAGAAAACATGAGCATTGACAAAGCAGTAGAAGTCAGGAGAAAGATTCTTGACAGAATGGTAGGGATATCTCTGAAGAAGCATTTGCTCAGACGGAAGGACCAGACAGTCCTTATAGAACCTTCATTGCTGATTCAGTGCCTTTTCACAGTATCCAAAAGACTGTATAGAGACAAAGAATGTTCACTTAAATATGAACTTTGCTCCTATCATGAATTACTTTTTAATGATTCTGGCATGCTCTAAAAGCCAATCAGAGCTAGCAAAAAATCAAGCGACTTTCAGAAATTGATGCTATTTGGTCCAAATTTAGTATGACATGCACATACGTTTTACACAGGGGCTCTTTGCTTCAAAGGATACCCTGGGTGAAGAAAGAACCATATTTGGAGATCTTAGAGTGATTCTAGAGCTAAAATTTATCCGAATATCCAGACGCCATTGTTGTATTTGATAGTTATGATATAGCTGCCTTGACAAAAGATGACCCATCTTAAGCAAAGCTGTATAACTTGACATGAAGTACTGTTTAGCCAAGAAATGAGACTGACAACCGAAAAAGAAAAACTTCTTTCATGCCAAAAGAATAACGCTTGTTTTTTGAGTAGGCTATACTGTCTGATTATTTATGAGGCAAAGGCCTGAGAACCATTTAAGGTAAAGCTAACGCAGACTCGCTTATTGTACTTGCAGTGGTTTAGTGTTTGAGGACTATGAACACTGTATTTATTGGTGATGATACCAACTTGTTGGTGCTGTTACTTTATCATCCTGAGCACTACAGGTCTACCTGAAAACTGATCTTAAGGCAACCACTTCAGGTGCAATTTGGAGCATCAAAGCTATTAATAAGAAGATTGGGAAGGAAAACTTGCTAACTGTTTCCTCTTGCTCTTGTAATTTTTAGCTGCAGCACAACTTCCCTTCTATTTGGACCTGGCAAAGTGATCTCCAATTGAGAGACAAATAACAGTTTAGAGAATGTATTTCAACGTTTTTTTAATTGACGCTTTGAAAGAAGAGATTAAAGCAGCAGAAGAGGTTACACTTTTTATATTTTACATGTTAAATCTACTGACCATCTTGACAGTTACCAACTCTGAGTCTTTCAGCAGAAACTAGCAACATCTTAAGACTCCTTTCTATACCAAAGAACTACCCCCTACTTCAGCATCATCAAAACTCCAGTGCTTCCGAACATATCTTAAAGTATAAGATTGGATTGGGCTTTTGAGCCCTGTCCTTGTTCTGAGAATTGGGGATGGAGACTCCAAAATGGCATTAAATTAACATGGACCCAACTTTTCTGCACTAGCAGTCAAACTTTTTTCTATATGAATTTAACTTTGCTTAATGTTACTCTCAGACCTATATCGATGCTTGATTTAGGCGCGGGGGGGGGGGGTTGAAAATGAACGTTTAAAATAAAATCAAAGTGCTTGTTCGTTATCTACCCGCCAGATTTACCTATTACAGACTTTTTATACGTGCAAATTATGTTGTTTTAGAAAGTTGTCATTTTAGAAGAAAAAGCATAAAACAATCGTCCAATTCAGCCGATTTTTATATATTGCAGATAAAAAAAAATTCTGGTCAAAATGGTACCAAAATCAAAACTTTTAAAATTCGTTTGAGGTTAACCTTAGATTGACTATACTAATATCCAAATGTAATTTTAATTTTTTTAAGCAGTAGTATCTCTTCAGGTATTGTACTATGGACTTGCCCCAAATTCCAAACATGGTTGATGTGATGACCCTTTCTGAGGCTTCTGTTGTCAAAGTTGGTAAGTTTTCAAATTACATTTTTTTGAAACAAAATAAAAGGAAAGCTAATTTATATTAGTAAAAAAGCAAAAACAAAAAACATGCCACTTTATGTATACCTGGATCTGACACCAAAGAGTTTAGGGGATATAAAAGTAGTTAATTAGAGGCTTAAAACAGATTTTAGGGTTGAAGAATTTTTTTTTCTGTTCTTTCCATGTGCATTAATGATAGAAAATGAAACACCCACTCACTGCTAAGAAAAAGTCTACTCACTACTACCTTCCCTAATAGTAAATGTCTAAAGCCTGCTGCATCATCGATGCTTTACTGAAAACTATATGTGTCTTGAAACGTCATGTAAAGAACTAATTCAATTAAACTGAAAATTCGATGTTTAATGATATTGATTGCAGAAAACTCATCAGTTCCAGATTTTATTTCACTTTATTTTTATTTTCAATGTCTTAATAAGAACAAAAAGACAATATTTTTAATATATTTCCTTTTCGGTAAAGCGCAATATTGCAGTAGTTTTTACACTTTTACAGTTAAGGAAGGATGCAATAGCAAAACTCTTGTTTGTAGTGAAAACCATGGGTGGCTTCAACATTCTTGAAAGAACTAGAAAACTTGAACTGAATATTTGATATATATCTATTATTGCTGAAGATCCATCGGCTCAAGAGTGCATTTCACTTTTATCTTTTTTTTTCTATGTTTTAATAAATACAAAAGAAAATATTTGTCCGCAAATTAGTTTTCAATATTTACTCATTACTTTTTGCTTTAATTCTTGTTTGATATACAGGAGTATCCAAGGGTGTAGACAGTAGATAGAAGTAAGCCAAACTACTATATAATAAAAAATAGTAACTATTTAGTTGCTGCTCCGTCTAAATACAAAAACCGTGAAAAAAAGTTGTATCTAAAAAAAACTCAGTTTTTTGAAAAAAAACAAACCTGTCGCCATAAAAGGTAAAGGTAAAGGATACGGCATTAGACTAGACTTTGACTAGACATTACATTAGACTTTGTCTTAGTTGGTCTTGCGGGTAAAAAGAGTGGCAAGTGTTTCTATGCTGAGAAAATTTTAAAGGAATATCCAGATGAGCTTGGCTTTAACTTCTTGAATTGTGTATAAATAAGCAAGTTAGTGCTGACTGAAGAGAAATTGTGCGTCTTGAAGTCCGAGGTTGTAACAAGATTAGGAAAACCCTCAATCTCAGGTGGAACTTCAATACTTACTGAACTTATGAAGTTTGGTACGGGCCTTTCAGTGTACAATATCGGTTAAGTGAATTATCCTATACCTAATTCATTTCGTAGCTGCGTGACAAATAAATATCTGAAATAACTATCCATATACAACTTTTCTAGTTGTATATATTCTAGAGCAATAGATGCTTTAATGATCATGAGGCAATATGGTGGTGAACGTGAACCAGGTTGGCCCAGGTTAGCCATCTTTGGAGAATTTCACTGTGGCTCTATTTTTTGCTGCATCAAAAAACATTGACTACTGGAAAAAAAAATTCCGAGAAACCCCGTAGATAAGCATATATTCGAGGATTTTCAGATTTATTTTAAGTAAAAAAATGTGTTTACAAAAAATAAAGAACGAAAAAAGTGGCGAATGTGGGCTGATGTCTCCTACTCGAGCTGACTGTTTACAGCAATTTAATGCCTGTAGGCCGGCCGGTACCTATATGGCTCTTGCTACTTGCTCTAACTAATTTTGCTCTCACTTTGCTCTATTGAAACAATATTATTATCCACGAGAAAATCAATTATGGTTTTGTACATGTATCTTTCATCTGCATTTTAAAGTCAACTTGACCAGGGAATTTTGCACAAAGCTTGCCCTGTAAAAACTCAACTTCAAGTAAAACCAAGAGGAGAAGAGAAGGAAGCACAAAAGTAGAGTCTTTAAGAGGAAAGAGATTTTGTATGCTAAGGAATAAAGTAAAATAAAAGATGATGAAGAGAATGATTTTCTGGTAAACAGAAAAATGGACTTTAGGAACGGAAAAATTGTGAGTAGAATGGCTCGATAGGCTAAAGAGGACACCAAAAATCCATTAAGAATCACGATTTGTCTAGAAATGGGGTAAGCTCAGGCTTTGCTAGAAGCCATCTAGACAAAAAAAAAACTTGAAGAAGACCCTAAAGTAATAGCAACATTGCCCAGGAAACTGGGAAAGGGAAATTCCCTAAAAACTGTCAGACAATAATTAGTAGTTTATGCTCAAGTTAATTACAATTAAATTTCGTAATATTAAGCAATGTTGGTTTTTCCGCTGTGATTTTCTTTTGTTGATTTTGTAACAACTAGAAGGAGATGAAGAGTCAGTTTGTGATCAGGTTACTTTGCTGGTGGTGGAAACGTTAGAACTGAGCAAACTTTTTTCAGTTATGGCTAAGCATCCCTCTAAAACCAAACTAGATGCTATTGGCTTGTGTCTTCACACCTATTCAAATTCATTTCTTTTTTGCAGAAAGCACATAACCCTTTCAATTTTGGAAACTTGTTAGTATTGTGCATGTCCTAGTATTTATCCTTTAATTTTTGTTTTATTTTAGAAAATGTATCACCAACTGAATGTGAGCAGCTGTTTGACATTCCAGGCCAGTTGCTGTCCCCTAAACTTGAAAGTGCTCCTCTGAATACTTTTCCCAGCTTTTCAGGACCGTGTAAGCTTGAAGCTGACACCCACGAACTGGGAGCTACATGTTCGGATAATGAAGGTACATCTTTAACATTTGTTTTTATTAGAAAAAAATTTATTCCAATAAAAACCAAGTTATATATTGATGAAAAAAGGAAACAAATCAAGGTCAAGTACGATTTAAAGCAAGAAATTTACACTTAAGCTGGAATATTTCTTTTATTTTATTCAAAAGTTTTGATGTTTGACTCGATTTGCCCTCTAGTGGGAAGATTTTTGGGAAAGTAATTATTAATATTCAAAAAGCTGGAGATCTTAGCTTAAGACTGTAGTGTATGAAGCAAGCAGAAAATGGGTAATTGTGGTAAGAACTGCTCCTCATTTTCTAAATCCCTTATGAAGGAGATGATCCTTCTCTAACGATTTATTCTTGCGCGCAGGCTCTATTTTTGTAGTAAACATGAAACTTAATTTTTCGTTAAGTTAAGGATCATCGGACCTAGAACCTGGAACATAACGCTTTACCTACTCAGCTACTTAACCAATTAAATTAAACTACAAGATGATCAAGAGAGTAATTTTTGGTAAAAACAAAAATTGATGGAAAAAGTTGTGAATAAAATGGTTCAATAAGTTAGAGTGGACTCCAAAAATTCATTAAGAATCATGATTTGTCCAGAAATTGGGCTAGCCCAGGCTTTGTTTCTCTAACGATTTATTCTTGCGTGCAGACTCTATTTTTGTAGTAAACATGAAACTTAATTTTTCGTACCCTCAAATTTCTTTGAAGTTGTTATACGGAATTATAGGTACACCAACCTGCAAACGATGCAAACAAAATACTGCAAAGATGACAGAGGATTATCAGCAAATTGTTACATATATATCCCTTATCTTAAAAGTTGAGCCAGAATAGTTTCATAATGTGTACCACAATGCTAAAGTTGGTAACCTGTCGAAATTTTAAATGATAGTTTGCATTAATGAATTTGTGTACGAAAAATCCTCGACCTGTTATACTTTGATCAGCTCATCAAGAAATATTGATCAGCATTGAAAGGTATTTTTTCGGTCTTGGATTAAAGGGAAATTTTCAGATATAATAAATATATATGCTATGCAACCATCAGTTTAGCTTTATTGTGAACCTGAAGACTTCGAATGTCGGTTCTTTATCTGGGTTAGTTAATTTTTCATATGATTAAGGGTCATATGAACTTTAATAGCAGTAAATTTTGCGTATTTGATTGTTTTAGATGTCTTTTAATTTGTATTTTTTTGCAGAGGTTGAAGGTACCTTTACAAGAGAAATCGGAACATCAAATTCAGAATTAGCGCTGGATCATGAACTACCTCTTGGTATTCCGCAAAGTTTTTCTGCATCCCCCTCTGACTCTCAGGAAACGGATAGCCGTAACGAAGGTAAATTTAGCGCATACAGTCATAACTTGGTTTACAAAATAGGTTCTTTCACAAATTAATTTTTACGTCTCTTCCGCAGGAAAACAAAAATAAATATACATATGAATCGGAATAAAGAAAATCTCTAACTGGAATAGGAACAAATCCTCAGACATGCTAATGTGGGTCTAACTTTTTCCCCTTTTAGTCGCACCACCAAGAATAATAAGGGAATCCAAGTTCTTTATGTCTTTTTGCTTCCACAAACAGAAGAAACTAAGTTAGAAGATTTCTGTAATGTCACGAATAAAACCAAAGGAATTATCATTCATTACAGCCAAAAAAAAACAGGGGGTTACACTTCCTAATGTGACTACATTAATATCTATATATATTTACCGTCTTAAAAACCCTATCATCAAGTAAATAGGTTAGCGTAGCTACTGGAAAATTACGAAAATCTACTATATTTTCTGTTTTGCCCCATTTGCTCAAGTCGAATTGTTTCCCCTGACAGGTAAAGGGTCTTTTATTTTCCAAAATCTGTTTGTTCAATATAAGATTTTCTCGTTTTACAGCATTCAAAATGGATATGAATACACACTCGAAATCTGCAAATAGGACAGATATGGGATCACTGAAAAACAATAAGTTATCATAAACCAGAATTGTTTAGCTGAAAAACATGAAAAAAAATCATCAGAAAATAAAATAAGATGCTTTTTATAATAATATTCGTACTGTAGCTAGATAGGTCAAATCGGTTGTAGCTTAGTCATAGAAGTTTGTAGGGAGAAGTGAGCAGCTCGAGGAATCATTTAATTATTTAAATTTTTTACTTCCAATATTTGAATCAAAACTCCAGTATAGCTCCAAATTCTCGTATTTTGTAATTGAAACTCCTAGTGTGCGCTGATTAGATCCTACTCGTTGCGTTTTGGTTTCATTTACTAACCCATAAATGTAGGACTTACTATGTAACATACCGTGTCTAAAAGTTCTAAATATTTCTTTTACCCAGCTCTGCATAAGTATGTTGTACAAAATATCTGCTATAAGTATAATGAATTGAATCCGAACATTAAATATTTGTTTTTCTCACAAATTTGAAATGTTATGCTCGCGAATATGCTGTACCAATACATACTCTTTATCTATTGTCGTCAGTTTTAATATGCAGCACTAGGAGACCAAGCTTGGCTTCTCGAAGAAATTTTAGACATAAAAATAATATTCATTCCCCCCCCCCTCCTCCCCTCTTGAAATTTGTGCCTACAATACCCTGATTTACGCAATAATAAACTTTGTGTTATTTTTCTAGATTTCTTTTTTTCATCAAGTACAAAAGGGAGGGTAGTTTTCAAACTTTAGGTATCAATTTTTTCCATCCGATTCGCATCCCTGGTTAGTTTTATTTAATATAATGTGTCTATCAAAATGCTACCAAGAACTGTTGGCAAAATTTTCTCGATATTCATAATCGAATATTTTCCAACGAGTAAATTAATAATTCAGAAAACAATCTTCTTTTTTTATAAACATGAAAAAAAAAAACCAAAGCGCACTTTTTGGGCACCATATGTCACTTTATTATTGCCTGGTAAATACAAATTTAGAAACAGCGATTAAATATAAAATGTAGTTTATAAATGACTGCATAATTAGCTCTCAATGATGTCCATTTGTCTGACCCAACCTTTCCATTCCAAAACTGTGACCCAAATTGCACTTTTAGTGTGCCCTGTTGCACTTTTTAAACATTTCTATGATTTTCTAGTGCCTAAATTCTGATGAAGAAAAATAAGACGACATATCATCGCTGCCCACGTAAAACAAAGTGATTTTTCTATTTGTTGAATGAAAGTGGTTGCATTTTGCTTAAATAAGGTTTCAGCAGTGGTAAATTAAAGGAGGTACTTTTTGACTTGCTATGACATCATTTTAAATCACATGAAGTGATGCACGGGGTTGTTGGAATAGCGCTTAATTCAACCGTGAGATTTTCTCTCCTATGATAGCTTCGGGATTTGAAGGAAATGGGAGGGGGGATGGTATGCACTTTAATGTTAACGGTCAAAGAATCCAAGCTTATTAAACATACCATCATCCATCCGAAAATGTTTACAGTACACAAGTATAGTTAGCACGAACTCATTGCTGACAGCCGTAGTAAAAGCTGGCTCCACTACTTAATTTATGTTTGTTGGTTGCGTATTCATTGTTTATTTATGTATTCTGTAATTGTTTTGAATTTAGTCGAGTAATACTACTACTACAACTAATAACTCACTGCAGCACCAAGCCGGCTGAGGCCAACTCAGCTACGCACGCTCCTCCTCCAACCTAATCTATTTAAAGCCTCCCTGTTTACACCCTCCCAGGAAGTTCCAATTTCCTATAAATATTTATTTATGACATCCTCCCAACCCAGACAAGGACAATCGGTAAAAATAGAAAAAATGAAGTATATTTAACTTACGGACGGGTGGTGGGATCTTAATGAAATTTTATGTTTGGAAGGATATTGTGTCTTAGAGCTCTTACTTTAAATCCCGACCAGATCTGCTGAAATTGGAGGGAAGTTGTGGGGGGGGGGAACCTAAAATCTTGGAAAACGCTTAGAATGAAGGGATCGGGATGAAACTTGGTGAGAAAAGTAAGCGGAAGCCCTGGATACGTGATTTATATATCGGAACGGATCTGCTCTATTGGGAGGGGGGGGGGGGTTAATTCTGAAAATTAGAAAAAATGAGGTATTTTTAACTTACGAAGGAGTGATCTTATCTTTATGAAATTTGAAGTTTGGAAGAATGTCGTTTCTCAGAGCTCTTTGAGAGAGCTGAAGGTTGTTAGTTTGGAAAAATCAGGAAAATTGAGGTATTTTTTACTTACGAACGGTGACCGGATTTTAATGAAATTTGATATTTAGAAGGAACTCGTGTCTCAGAGTTCTTATTTCAAATCCCAACCAGATCCTTTGACAGTGTGGGGAGTTGGAGAGGGAAGCCAGAAATCTTGGAAAACGCTTGCAAATGTCGTAGATATGTGATTGAAGTAACCAGACTGGATCCGCTCTCTTTGGTGGAGTTAGGTGGTGGGATTCAGTGCTTTGGCGAGTTTGGTGCTTCTGGACGTGCTAGGACGATGACAATTGGTAGGCGTGTCAGGGAGCTGCACAAATTGACTTGACAAAGTCGTTTTCCCCGATTCAACCAACTGCGGGGCTGAAGGGAGGGGGAAAATTAGAAAAATTAAGGTGTTTTTAACGAGTTGGTGATCAGATCTTGATGAATTTTGATATTTAGAAGGACTCGTGACTCAGAGCCGTTATTTTAAATCCCGACCGGAATTAAGCCTCTGATTTTCCTTTTAAAGCAATCTATTGATTCTTAGAATTTTGCTAGAGTTCATAGCATATGAGCTCTTTTCTCTTTCGACCTCGTCGCAAGTGCCATATGAGCTCTTAGCTCTTGTTATTTATAATTTTTATGTTACCTTTAATTTATTTTTTTCTTACTTTAGAGATAATGAGTTCTACTCTGAGCACTTCTGATGGTACAATTCAACCAGAACTCTTAGGCCCAAAACTAATTGTTTCGGTGAAAAGGTTGAGAGAGAAAAGTATAGAAGAATTAACTGCTGGGATCTGGCGTTGTGATTCCTGTGGGAAAACAGAGAAATCATTTTTGATGCTGAATCTTCATTTTGACACTGGCTGTGAAAAACTTTCCCCGATCGAGTGCGACGTCTGTCCTGCAGTATTTCGTGATTATAGTGAGTTTGTTCCACATTTTATGGAACACCAAATGGAAGAAACAAGACGATGCCCCATTTGTTTGTGTGAATTTACTGGTGATATAAAACAACATCTAATTATAAAAGGTCACTACTCACCAAATCTGTCTGAACTAGACCTACAGGGAAATGCATTGCTAGTCGTCTCGCAGAATCCGTCCACTAACGGTAGCTCAAATGCACATGATTCAGAATCAGAAGACAAAAGCTTAGAAAATCGGGAAATATTTTCTAATAGTCACTTGCACAGTAAAAACCACGGAAAATTAGAAAGATATCTCAAAACAAACACGGAGAAAAAACTAAATAAGCGTGATGTAGGCAAGAAGCGCTTTTCTCATTCAATCAATTTGATTGGGCACAAGAGAGTGGATACAGATGAAAAACCGTTTAAATGTGACGTATGTAACAAAGGCTTTTCTCATTCAAGCAGTTTGAATATGCACCAAAGACTCCATACAGGTGAAAAGCCATTTAAATGTGACGTATGTAACAAAGGCTTTTCTCAATCAAGCAATTTGAATATGCACCAGAGATCGCACACAGGTGAAAAACCGTTTAAATGCGACGTATGTAACAAAGGCTTTTCTCAATCAAGCCATTTGAATGTGCACCAGAGAACACACACAGGTGAAAAACCGTTTAAATGTGACGTATGTAACAAAGGCTTTTCTCATTCAAGCAGTTTGAATATGCACCAAAGACTCCATACTGGTGAACAGCCGTTTAAATGTGACGTATGTAACAAAGGGTTTTCTCAATCAACCAAAGTATGAATATGCACCAAAGATCTCACACAGGTGAAAAAACGTTTAAATGTGATGTATGTAACAAAGGCTTTTCTCAATCAAACAGTTTGAATATACACCAAAGATCGCACACAGGTGATAAACCGTTTAAATGTGACGTATGTAACAAAGGCTTTTCTCAATCAAGCAATTTGAATATGCACCAAAGATCGCACACAGGTGAAAAACCGTTTAAATGTGACGTATGTAACAAAGGCTTTTCTCAATCAAGCAATTTGAATATGCACCAAAGATCGCACACAGGTGAAAAACCGTTTAAATGTGACGTATGTAACAAAGGCTTTTCTCAATCAAGCCATTTGAATGTGCACAAAAGATTGCATACAGGTGATAGACCGTTTAAATGTGATGTGTGTATGAAATGCTTTTCTCAATCTCAGAATTTGGACGCGCATAAAAAACTACATACATAAAAACCGTTTAAATGTGATAAACGTAACAAAGGTTTTTATGAATACGGCAATTTGATTGAATACCAGAGAAAACAAGCAGGTGAAAAACCGCATAAATGTGATGTGTGTAAAAAAATTGCTTTTATTAAGCGGTCAATTTTAACGTGCATAAAAATTACATGTGAGAAATCCTTCAAACGTGGCATTTGTTAGAAGGAATTCTCTCAAGTGCTTGAATGTAAATCAAGTATTTCATATATTTAATTATTTATTAATACCAAATACGGTAACTTTCAAGCTTACGTAATTATATTTACGCAGTATATTTGAGGTGTGTTATATGGTGGGGGCTTAAGATTTAAAATGTTTGCAAGTATCTACTGTTTTCAATATAGTTTTCATGGCATATTTATCCGTTAGGATCAAAATCCACTTTTTATGGCACTTGGTATCTACCGAAGTGACATATAGCGATCGCAAATTCAGTAGGTTTGTCCCGGTTTTGCTAGTTTAGGCCCTTCCAGATAAGCTAGGACTATGAAATTTATTAGGCTGATCAAGAACCAGATCAGATTAAATTAGAAATAGTCTTTTCCCCTATCAGATCATTTTTTTGGGGGGAGGGGTTAGTTTGGAAAATTTAGAAAATATGAGAAATTTTTAACTTTCGAACAGGCGATCGGATCTTAATGGAATTCGATATTTAGAAGGATGTTGTGTCTCAAAGCTATTATTTTAAATTCTGACTGGATAAAGTTACATGGGGGGAGTAGGTGGGGGAAACCTAAAATATCTGAAAACGCATAAAAGTAGAGGGATTGGGATGAAACTTGGTGGGAAAATAAGCACAATTCCTACATGCATGACTGACATAACCAGAACAGTAGTACGAAGGAATGATCGGATTTTAATGGATTTTCATATTTAGAAAGATCTCCTAACTCAGAGGTCTTGTTTTAAATCCCGACCGGGTCCAGCATCATTGGGAGGGGGTGGTGGAAATCTTGGAAAACGCTTATAGTGGAGAGATCAGGATGAAACTCGGTGGGAAGAATAATCATAAGTCCAAGATACGTGACTTCCATAACTGAAACTGATCTGCTCTCTTTGGAGCAGTCGGGGGGAGGGTAATTCGGAAAAAGTAGAAAAAATGAAGTATTTTTAACTTACGAATAGGTGATCAAATCTTTATGAACTTTGATATTTAGAAGGACCTTATGCTTCAGAGCTCTTATTTTAAATCCTGACCAGATACGGTGACATTGAGGGGGGGAGGGTTTTTCTGGAGGAAAAAACAGGAAATTTTGGAAAACGTTGGAAAATGAAAATTTTGGAAAATCGAGGCATGTTTATCTTACGAATGGGTGATCGGATTTTAATGAAACTTGATATATAGAAAGATTCAATGTATCATATGCTCCATTTTTAGTGCAAATAAGATCATAAGACTTGTGAGGTTGGGGGGGGGGGGAAGAGAAATCTTGGAAGCCGGAAACCTTGGAAAACGCTTAGAGTGGAGAGATCAGGATGAAACTTAATTGGAAGAATAAGCAGAAGTCCTAGGTATGTGATTGACGTAACAGGACCGGACCCGCTCTCTTTGGGTGAATTAGGTGGGTCCAGTGCTTTAGAGAGTTCGGTGCTTCTGGACGTTCTAGGACGATGAAAACTGATAGGCGTGTCAGAGACCTGCATAAATTGACAGTCGTTTTCCCCGATTCGACAATCTGGGGGGGCTGAAGGGAGATTGAGATATTTTAACTTACGAATGGGTGATAGGCTCTTGATGAATCTTGATATTTAGAAGGGCCTCTTGCCTTAGAGCTCTTATTTTAAATCCCGACTGGGATTAAGCCTCTGAATTTTCTTTTAAATCAATCTTTTGTTTCTTAGAATATTACTAGAAATCATGCCATATAAGTTTTTGGCTCTTTCGACCTCGTCACAAGCGTCATTTGAGTTCTTAGCTCGTGTATATGTTGTATCTAGCGACATAAGGATATTTTTATTTATGTCGTACGTAGCGACATAGGATATTCAATAGGACAGTAGTTTTTATTCCTTGATCCGGTTTTCTTATTGTCCTTCTTAATTATTATTCATCTTTCATGTGGTTCTGTCAAATCTATTTATTGTTTATGTATATTATCCGTTGTGTAACCTTTGCTGTGAAAAATTTAAGTTAGTTTGTTACTCTGTCATTAAAAAAAGATTTTGGTTTTTATAATTGTCATATGTGAAATAAGAGTGTAAATTTAATTTGGAACATATTTATAATTATAGCAGGACTTTGATTTAGGAAGGTGTCAACCCATCTGGAGATGGTTCCTACTATGGAAAACGAACTTATATCGTCAACTTAAACGTTATGACTATATTTATCGTCAAATTTATTCATTATAGATGAAGTCATTAGAAATAGATATATTAATCAACTACGTTTTGAACATGATTAATCATTATCTTAATGAGCCCTGGATCCAAAAGCTTATAGTATATAAAAAGTGAAATTACATAACATTTAATAGTAGATTATTTTTAATACTTTAATTTAAAACGAAACATTTGCTTTCAAATTTGGGCTTGGAAGATAATTAGAAATATTTTAAGCTGCAAAATCCAAATATCTACAAAAGTTATAAAAATATACGAGAAGGAGATAAAACCAATAGTAAAACTATTCCCAACTTATCCTTTCAATTTGTATTTGATTTGGGGTAGAGGGGATTAAACGTTTTACAACCCTTTTTTGAGGCTGTGGGGGAGTCGTCTCTAAAGTTGTCGCTATTGAACCTTTAATTATTCTTGAACATTTTTTTTTCTTTAATTTTAATCAGTGTTGAGAAGTAAATATTACGTGTTCTTCTCCAATATCTCTTTACTTTTAACAAAACTCTACAACTTCCAATTTTCAGTTCAATAAACTCTTGGATGTTTCTATGTTTAATCCCTCGATTCAAAGAGACCTGATTGGAAGAATTGTTGAAACAGCTAAACTCCCTGATTATGACAGCAGATCAATTACCTCCGCTATTGATCTGCCTGTCATAATTTTGACAGATTCAAACAAGGTCAATTTTGGTTCATTGAGTAAGGGTCTCAATGAATCAAAATCATAATTAAGGGTTTATTTTGACCCTAGCTAAAACATTCCTAAATTAAATCGCTTCTTTACTGTGAAATGAAACCTTTTCAATAGATTCCAAAATTATTATGATTATGCCGGTGCAAAGAACACCGCCTAGTTAAAATGAAAAATATTTTTCTCCATTCATTGTATTTTTTGGTAGAATGTTTTGTTATGAACCAAAATTAAGGAGTCATACATATGATTTTTTTTTTTGATTTTTTTTTGCTTTATAGTTGGCTGTTATGTTTTACTTGGAAACGATATGTAATATTTTCAGTTTATAGTAAAAAAGAGAAAATATTGAAAAATTTGGTTGTATTTAGGTTCTGTATATTCTATTACAGTCTATTATATCAGCAGATGACTGAAGGTTTTGAGTTACTTTAAATCTTTCATTCTCAGTTAAAAATCCTTCTCTATTATTCAAAGTATTTGGTTTTAGATATTTTAAAATGAAGAATTTCGTAGAGATTATTGTTGCCTACATCTATAATGGTATCATTGAGCTAGACAGCCTACAAAGGTGGATAAAGTCAGCCACGATAATTAAATCCTGTGTAGTGGATAAAACTAAATTCCTTAAGTTATGATAGGTGGCGTTGGTTGCTATTGGATTTTGAATTTTCAATTTTTTTTGCTTCCCCTACTTAGTAGATTATATCCATAGCCATAATTTTTCGAGGTACGCTAGAACACATGTAAGATCAGTAGCAGATCCTACAAAGGGTATCATTAAAATTATTACATCTGTGAAAACATATTTTTATTAATCTAAAGTTTATTGCTTCTTTGATTTGAAACTAATCTTATACTTGTCTATCCTTACTTTTATTGTTGTTCGGTTTGGTCAAGTACATTTGTTCACCTTAACCTATTACGTACTTTACAAAATTCTGTTATTCGTATTTATAATGGATGTGATTCTCGGTTTTCAGTTGAATCAGCCTATACAAAAGTCCGTATTATGTCGCTTGCTAGCCTATTTATTTCTTATAAGTGTCAGTTTATGTTTGATTTGTTACATTTATGAAACCTCGTTAAAAAATTCACGCGGGCTCGGTTTTCAAAGTGTCAAATCTTCCCATTTCTATCGAATATGATTCTTGTGAATATATATTAGGAGACTGAGAGGCTGGCCTTTTGACAGCTGCTTAGGAACTGCCTTTAGTTCTGAAAATGCAATTCCTGTTATTTGAGTAGAATTATGAGCCATATCAATTTTTCAAAATTTAGGAAGAGTATTTGTATGTCTTTAAAACCTTATAAAATGGAATTGAGCAAAGTTTTAAAGCTGAAAACAATTTTTTGTACTTCAGTTAAGCAGAAGATCTATTTTGCAAGGTTTCAGTTTCATAACAGATATATTTTTTAAGGTCATCAAAGGTCAGGGCCCTCTAGAGGGAGAAGGAGTAGAGGTAGCTGCTTCAAAATACCTTCCCGGGACATACTTTAGTCTGTAGATTCATCCCTAAGTTTCATTTTCCATTCTGCCTGAACCCTTTCTGAGATAGCAAGAAGTCAATTAACTAGAATTTCACCAAATTTTCAACTGATATTTTAATTTGTTGTTTGATATAAGCAAAAAAATAGGTCTAGCCTTTGCCCCTCTTGCTTAAGGCCGTGATTAAGTGAACTTGAAAACATCGAGCTTCAAAATTGAAGTGAGGTTAGCCTTCTGTCTTTTAATTCTCTAGAGACCGTTGGTTGTCAAAACTTCAAATAGCACCAATTATCAAGTCTTGTCAAAGGTTTTGATTGACAGCTTCCTTTGGTGAGATGTTTCAGCCGAGAAATAGTAATATATTTGGCTGGGTAAAAATAAAATTTTATTAGTTAAAGTAAAATAAAAATTTTAAATTTTAAGATTTAAATTTTTTAAAAATTCTTTAATTTTTTAATTTTTTACTTAAAATTTAAGTAAAAATAAATTTTATTAGTTAAAGATATACGCAACTTACAAATTAGCTTACGTAAAGAAACTTCTGTATTCTCATATTTTTATTGCATATATGAGGGGGTTCACCCCCTCGTCAGTACCTCACTCTTCACGCTAAAGCTTAAATTTTGTCCCAATTTCTTAAGAATGACCCCTGAATAACAAAAGCCGTAGAATAAATAGTTGAAATTTCTAAAAATACTTTAACGTAAAGAGCGAGGTATTAGGAGGTGAGCCCCTCATATGCGTAATAATTTCTGTTCCTTTTAACAGAAATTATTATGGAATATTTACAGGAATTAATATTTACAAGAAAATAATAACAGGGATATTCTGTTCCTTTCAGTTGAAAAACTTTGCCATATTTATTTTATCATTGTTTTTCTAAATAATGCTAGAAAATCCTGCGCTCCCTTCATGGAAATTTTCTTCCCCGATGACAAATTCCTCCGTGAAAAGTTCCCCCAACATATCCCCCTCTTCTCAACCCCTGCCCCCAACCAAATGAAAACGCCCCAGAAAACGTCTGTACACTTCCCAATAACCATTACTATATGTAAGCACTGGTCAGTGTTAATAACCTGTAGCCCCTCCCACGGGGACTGTGGGGGAGTAGGTCATCCCAAACGGCATAGTTGTAAGGATTGTCGACTACGCTGAATAAAATGGCTATCTCAGAATTTTGATCCGGTGACTTTGGGAAAATAATTAGCGTGTGACGGGGGCCTAGGCGCCCTCCGATTTTTTTGGTCACTTAAAAAGGGCACTAGAACTTTTCATTTCCGTTAGAATGAACCCTATCGCAACATTCTAGGACCACTGGGTCGATACGATCACCCCTGGAAAAAAAATAAATAAATAAACACGTATCCGTGATCTGCCTTCTGACAAAAAATACAAAATTCCACATTTTTAAACAGTTCGTGGTAACGAACTGTAGTAAGGAGCGACTAGGCTCAATAGTAACGAAACAAAAAAATGGAATTTTGATACCAATAGTTATATCAAAAGAATGGCATTTTAATGCTGATTTTAAATATATAAGTTTCATCAAGAATAGTCTTACCCATCAAAAATTACGAGCCTGAAAATATTTGCCTCATTTTAGAAAATAGGGGGAAACACCCCCTAAAAGTCATACGATCTTAACGAAAATCACACCATCAGATTCAGCGTAACAGAGAACCTTGTTGTAGAAGTTTCAAGCCCCAATCTATAAAAATGTGGAATTTCGCATTTTGTGCCAGAAGACAAATCACGGATGCGTGTTTATTTGTTTTTTTTTCCCAGGGGTGATGGGAAATTGGAGGGCACCTAGGCTCCCTCCCACGGTCATTTTTCCCCAAAGTTACCGGATCAAAATTCTGAGATAGCCATTTTATTCACCATAGTCGAAAAACCCAATAACTATGTCTTTGGGGACGACTTGCTCCCCCGCAGTCCCCGTGGGAGGGGCTGCAAGTTACAATCTTTGACCTGTGTGTACATATAGTAATGGTTACTAAGAAGTGTACTGACGTTTTCAGGGGGATTTTTTTGGTTTGGGGGGGGGGGGTATTTGAGGGGAGAGGGTTACCGGGGAGGATTTTTCCATGAGGAACTTCTCATGGGGGAAGAGACTTTCAATGGAGGGGGTGCAGGATTTTCTAGCATTATTTAAAAAAAAAAACAATGAAAAAATAAACATGAAAAGTTTTATTTTTCTACTGAAAGTGAGAAGCAGCATTAAAACTTAAAACGAACAGAAATTATTACGCATATGAGGGGTCTACCTCCTCGTAATACCTCGCTCTTTACGCTAAAGCATTTTTAGTGATTTCAACTATTTATTCTACGGCCTTTGTGATTCAGGGGTTATTCTTAACGAATTGGGACAAAATTTAAGCTTTATTATCAAGAGCGAGGTATCAACGAGGGGTGAGCCCCCTCATATACGCAATAAAAATATACGAATATTGAAGTTCGCTACGTAATTTAATTCGTAAGTTACGTATATTTTTTACTTACGAAGACGTTCGTAAAAATAATAAGTAAATGATGCCTTTTTAAGTAATCAAAAATAGGAGGGCAACTAGGCCTCCTCCCTCGCTCCTTTTTTCTCAAAATCTTCCGATGAAAACTGTTAAAAAGCCATTTAGCCTCAAAAAATTAATATGCAAATTTCGTTTTAATTATTTATATGTGGAGAGCCAAGATCAAACCGTGCATTAATTCAAAGATGTCCAGAAATTAAAAAAAAAAGTTTGTTTAAATGAAAGTAAGGAGCGACATTAAAACTTAAAACGAACAGAAATTACTCCGTATATGAAAGGGGCTTTTCTTCCTCAACGCCCCGCTCTTTACGCTAAAGCTTGACTCTTTCTCTTAACTCTACATTTTAAAACAGTAAAAAGCGGGGCGTTGAAGAGAAAAAGCCACTTTCATATACGGAGTAATTTCTGATCGTTTTAAGTTTTAATGTCGCTCCTTACTTTCACTTAAAAAAACTTGTTTTTTTTTTTTTAATTCTAGATAGGAGCTTAAACTACAGTAGGATTCTCTGATACGCTGAATCTGGTGATGTAAATTTCGTTAAGGTTCTATGATTTTTACGGGCTGTTTCCTCCTCACTTGTGCTTCCAAACTTAAGTCTCTAGATCGTGCACGAAAAATGCAGGATCAAAAATCCATCGGCAATCCTTCAATTCGTCGCAATCCAAGTTTCTACCACCAGTCACGATCCGGTAGAGCAACGGGGAAGAAGCTACGGGGTTCTGCTTCGCCTCAAGGTTTGTCGCTTGACCTAAATCTCTTGACTTGTCTAGTTCTTCAGCGTACCGCATTATTAGGTATTTTGGATATTTACATCTACCAAGCTCCAAATACTTTTTACAAAGGCGCTGTCTATGTGTGGTAACACTTTTAAGATGTATACCTCGCTTTGATTTAATTTTCCCCATGATTTCGGCTTTGTGTGCACAACTTTACTGAAGGCTCCTGACTATTTCTCATTTCTAGGTTTCTTCATTGCATTGAAATAATTTATGAAAATTTCACACTCTATTAACAAGCAGCTGATTATACCAGCTTGTCATTTTGGTATCTTGGGGGTATTACCGGCGATCTGAAACGATTCTTTCTGGCATCCGACTTGTAAAAATTTCAGGTAGCTGAAAATATTCTAGGGGACTGTTAGAAAACAGGAAAATAAATCGAAAAATGGTTCCAATCATCTTACAGGTTATTGTCTTCTGATCATGATAGTACCGATTTTGTTC
Organism: Artemia franciscana; assembly: GCF_032884065.1. Lineage (NCBI taxonomy): Eukaryota > Metazoa > Arthropoda > Branchiopoda > Anostraca > Artemiidae > Artemia > Artemia franciscana. Next base: position 5,863,383 of record NC_088875.1, on the reverse strand, counting down.
TAAAAGCAATATCCTTTATCGAGTACACTTGCGAAAAAGACCTAGACATTTTCTAAGATTTCTAAGCAATTAGAGAAAATAGAGCAAAATCCTTTCAAACATTTTGTAGCATCTTCAAGAAGCTATGACCTGATATTAAAAGCGGCATCTTCCGCCAATGAATACCTAAGTACTTTTTAAAAATAAATTTTCAATTTAACATGGAATTTTCGAGTTCCATCAGTTCACTTAATCACGGCCTTAAAGATTATACCTACTTTTGCGAATTTTACCCTTATAACATTGTCAAGTATAGACCAAACTAACTTGCCTAGTCGTAGCAGCCTTTGCTAATTTTGCCTTTTTAGCCTAGTTGATAAGGGAATATTACACTACACTGTGTTGTAAAATTATAGATTAAGGGAACTTGCAGCATCTGCTTAGGATTGCCCCTGTCTAGAAGGAAAGAGCAGATTTCTAGATTTACTGACCACTGAAGATTTTCTCGGTGAAATTTTTCCATCATTGGCACAGTACAAGACATCAATAGGGACTTAAAGTTTTGCTCCAAAGTGAAACTCTGGCAAAGGTAGTTAGGGAAAGTCTTGTGCCTAATCCAAATAGCAAAGACATAGGCTAAACATACCTCTAGAATCATTTACATATAGCATTCACTTGTAAATATTGAGCAGTTTAAATAGATCGCCTTATGAATAAAGTAAACATACCACTTGATGTCTTTTTTATGGCACTTGGTATTTACCAAGTGACTGATAGTTATTGCGATTTCTGTCAGTTGGTCTGTCGGTCCTGTTTTTGGTAGTTTGGGCATTTTCAAATAAGCTAGGAAAATGAAATTCGGTACACATTTCAGGGACCAGGCCAGATTAAATTGGAAATAGTAGTTTTCCTACTTCGACCATCTGAGGGGGGAGAGTGGGGGAAGGTTATTTTGTGAAAATTAGAAAAATTTAGGTATTTTCAACTTAGAAACAGGTGATCAGATCTTAATGAAATTTTATCTATAGAATGATATTGTGTCTCAGAGCGCTTATTTTAAGCTTTGACAAGATATGGTGACATTGCGGGGAGTTGGAAAGGGAAACCTGAAATCTTGGAAAATGTTTAAAGTGGAGAGATTGTAATGAAACTTGGTGGGAAGAAGCTCTGGGCTCTTACAACCTTGTCACAAGTGCCATATGAGCTCTTGGCTCTTGTTATTAGAGAAAAATTATATTCTAATAAAAAACAGGTTATATTTAATTTTTTTTTAAAAGAAACAAAACAAGGGCACGTACAATTTAATTCAAGATATTTATGGTAATCTTCGGCTTGAATATTTATTTGATTTTATTCAAAAGTGTTGATGTTGGCTAAACTCGATTTGCTCTCAAGTGGGAAGATGTTCAAAAAGTAATTAATACTTTCAAAAAGCTGGAGATTATAGATGAAAATTGTAATGTTTATATTTTTCTAAATTAAGATTTAAATCTGTTGATTATTCTGATTTCAAGAAGGTAATTTTAAATTTTGAAGCAAGTAGGCCACAATTCTTAAGTTGATGGATTGCATTAACAAATTTTTGTATAAATAAACCTTGATCTATTATATTATACTTTGATCAGCTCATCAAGAGATATCGATTGGCATTAACGAGAAATGTTTGGTCTAGGATTAAAGGGAAATTCTCAGATATAATAAATATATATGCTATACAACTATCAATTTAGCTTTATTGTGAGTCTGAAGACTCTGAATGTTGGTTTTTTTGGGCTAGTTGATTTGTCATATGAATAAGGGCCATATGAACTTCAATAGCAGTATATTTTGTGTATTTGATTTTTTAGATGTCTGTAATTTTGTTGCAGAAGAAGAAGGTATCTTACCTTAAATCGCATTGTCCAGCGAAATAAGCAATAAATCCTGTGGAATCGCTGGTTAGTGATGACGATGGTTGGACGTCTCAACGGCATCCCACTCAGTCCGCTACGGCTTTGATGACCTTTCTCCATCAACGCCTCTTTTAAAGGCAGCTGTAAAGGCTTCTTTTAAAGGTTGAGAGTATCAGCCTCTTCAGGCGGGATTAGTAGTTTAAGTATTTGCATCCCTTAATTGCTTTCGTAGCTCGTCTCTGAACTGTTTTTAATTTCTGCTGGTCACCTTTGCTGAGGGGGCTAGCAACACAAATGTCAAACTCCAAATTAGGCCTGACCAATGCCTTATATAATTTAGTCATCACCTTAGGTTACCTACTAGTGATTGTTCTTTTTATAATGCCCAGGGTTTGGAGTGCTTTGGCTAGAACTGTCATTGTGTGTAAAGTGAATTTTAATTCTTTATCGACTATGACCCCCAAGTCTCTCCGCTTCAGACGAGATAATAGTCTATCTCGATTCATCCCTCCCTAACACATGATAAGAGCATTTCACATTTTTCTTTCCATATTGGATTGTTTGACATTTATTTACATTGAATTCAAGCCTCCACAAAGTTGCCCAATGGGAAAAGTATCCAGAGGTCATTCTGCATAGAGGCTCTCTTATCAGGTGTATCGACAGGTCCAATTAGTTTGGAGTCATCAGTATAAAGAATTGTTTTAATTTTGAATGTGGTTGGTGCATCATTAATATAAATATGGAATAAAGTTGGTCCCGAGATGGTTCCCTGGGGCCCTCCACTTAATACTTCCACCTTTTCTGAAAAGAATACCTGTCCATTTTTTCCCAAATATTTTCACCCTTTACTTTCTCCCGGAAAGAAACTGGAGCACCCACTCTACGATTTCATTATGCATTCCAATTGCAAATAACTTGGTCCTTAGTCGACGGTGACATACTTTATCGAAGGCTTTCGCAAATTCCAATAATTCCAAATTCCATTTAGCAAAGAACCAAGTCGACAGGCATGTTTTGACCTAGGTGCTCAGTAACATAATCATACGCATCAATTAAATTAGTTTCAACCAAGCGTCAATGTCTAAAACCATGCTGACCATCATTGAGCAGCTTATTGGTGGTCAGGTGTTTGACAATGTGAGTATTCAGGATTCATTCTAAGATTTTACCAGCTACAGATGTAAGACTAATGGGTCGATAATTGGAAACGCTGTTGCGGCTACCCCCTTTGTGTACAGGTATAATGTTAGCATTCCGCCAGTCTTGAGGAATCTGCTTAGTATCAAGAGACTTCTGAAACATATTCGTAAGGGGAAGGGCTATTTCCGCGTGAGCTTCTTTCAATACTCGTGGGTGAACTTCATCAGGGCCAACTGATTTGTTAGGATTAAGCAGCTTCAGACGCCTCTTCACACCAGAGGCAGCCACAGTTATCTTTTGCATAGGTTCCTCAATAGAATATTCTGGTGCTTCTGGTAAGGAGGTATCTTCTGGAGGCGTGAAAACTGACTTAAATTGTCTTCTTAATTCAACTGCTATATCATTTGGGGTACTAACTACATTGCCATTCAGAAGTAGTTCCGTAACTGAGTGTCTCCCCGGATTCCGAGCGGAAGTATACTTTCAAAATCTCTTAGGATTAAACTTTGGATTCAATGCCAATCCCTCTTCACATTCTGTCGTAACCTTTCTCGTGAGATACCTAACTTTATTCCGGGTTTGTTTAAATTTCTCATAGTTTTCATGGGAGGGGTTACGTTTATATTTGCTCCAATACTTCTTCCTTTTACGTACAGCTTGCTTGACATCACGAGTGATAAATGGTAGGGTTTTGGGTCTTCTTTTCCAGAAAATTACTATATGTTTTTCTGTTGCTTTAATTAAAACCCATTTCATTTCAAGCCAAGCCTCCTCCATATTCTCATCATCAATGAATGACCAATCCTGGTGTGCCAGCTCTTGTCTGACCTGGTTGTAATTTGTATACACATGCTTAATCCAATTATCCTTTGTGGGTACAACTTAAGCTTACAAGTAATTGCAACATGGTCACTCACTCCAAATGGCGGTTCTGAGTCGACACTAATGAGTGTCTCATAGTCATTAATAAACAAAAGGTCTATTAGAGTTGAGTTCTGCCCACTTCTATACCTGGTCGGAAAATCAATTGCCTGGTATAGTGAATGTTCATGAAAGTACTCCAGAAGTGGGCAATTTGAATCTTCAACCCCTTCTGCAGCAACAAACCCATCAATCCACTGTAATTCCGGTACTTTAAAATCTCCAACAATAAGAACATTCTTATAATATTGCTTCATGACATTATTAATAGAATATACAATTGCTAGAAGGGAACTTTTCTGAAAAGGGGAGCTGGGACTTCTATAAAAACAGCCTTTGACTACAGGGAGACTTCGCTGCAGAATCGTTATCCATATTTGCTCAACCCAAGGTTCGTATTCTGAATTTACTGCAAGAGCTCTTACCTGGAGCGGAGATCTGACGGACACTGCTATCCCTCTACCATTTGGCTTTGACAGATTGGTGAGTAGCTAAAATCCAGGCACTTGTATTTGTGTATCAGTAAGAGCAAATGCAGTATGTTTAGGTTTCACCTCAGTAAAGGCAAAAACACTTACTTCATGCCTCGTTGATTGATCACCGGCTTAATTACATTCATCTTTGTGGTAATAAAGTCTATATTGCTATATAGTACCAAAAGTCCTTCAATAATAGTATTGTCGTCATTAGCTTCGCTTGATCAAGAATCACATAATTTAAAAGAAATGGTATCCGATATGGGTTCATAATTTTTGGTATCCGATCTAGCACTAACATACGGTTCAGTTTCTATATATTTCGTAGAGCCAACTTCACTAGTACTATCACAAACGGAAACACTACTTATAGATCTATTTACAAGTATTAAAGGGGTACCAGATTTATCTAAGATTCCCTGACATTCTCCTGCGATGGTGACTGACGCGTCGCGAGGGTCTGGCAGGTTTTTGACCCAATCTTATTTCCTCTGATTACTATGTCCACTTCTTCATTCAATTTTCTTTTATGCAGTTCTTCATACACATCTTTGTCTTTTTTCGCGATCATGCTTTGACACGTCATTTCTAAATTAAATGGCACTCTTTCTTTCAAAAGATTTCTGAAGGATTAACTTCTTTAGTTTGAAATTTGCCACAGAGAAGATAATTGGGATGGGACGTAGAGTACTGGGTCCTGGCACGGTTGTTAAGTTTCCTTGTCTGCGAACCATAATCCAGCCAGGGATTCTATAATCGTTAGCCAAATAATCACATACAAATCGGGCATCATCAGTTTGTTGAGAAACTCCGAAGACCACTATATTAAGTTTTTTTTTGTCTTTCACGATCCTCGGCAATGATTGCCTTTATGCAATTTTCGAACTGTTCATCTAAAGCTTCTTTCAATGTAGCAACTTCGGCAGTCACTAAATCTTTTAAGGCGTTAATATTCTTTGCTATTCCTAAGGATTGCTCAAGAGTATGAATCCTATCTTTTATTGCCTGAAACTCAGTGTCAATTTCCGCTTTAAGTTCCTCTTTAAAGCTAGGAAAAGAGTCCTTAACTGCCTGCTTCATCTTAACATCTAGGGTCATTACTGCATTTTCAAAACCACTAAGAGAGTTCTTAATAGACGCATCAACAACTCGTGCAATCTTGGAGCCATTAACATTGCTCGCTTGGATGTTTTCCTTGCACATTGGACATTTCCATTGACAACCCTTACAACGAGTCATTTTTGTAAGCAATATGTATTCTGGTTCTTAGAGCTCAAGACATTCGATACATCACCAGCAATCACAATCATCACAATTCATAGCGCTTGATTCCTCGCTTAAATTAATTGCACAAGACGAACATTTGTCCTGTCCTTTTACTGGGCTAGAACGTGCCCGTTTGTTACCAGCCATAACTCTTGGAAAATAGCCAAATATTCAGTGGTAAGTCACGGACAAATAACAAAGCACAAAATTCAAAACGACCTATGTTGTGGCCCACTGAAAGAAGGCTTCACGGTTCACTTAATGTCTATAAACTAATTATACCAGTCTCTATTACCTTTTGCTACACAATACTGTTATGTCATCTTTCAGAGAAATTTTGAATTCGGTGGAGAATAGGGATTTTCTCAAAATCATCGTTCGTGCCAAATTCAAAATCATAATCAAACGTGGATTCAGAGACCAAGTGTTCATGCGCAAATAAGAGTGTAACTTTGTGGGCACAGGTAGCATCTAGACATCAACAGGTAAATACAGTGTTATGATTATTCAGATTAAGCACTTTTTATTTGTCAATTTAGGAACTTTCAAACACTGATAAGTGTTCTTAGTCTCTTGTAAATTTGGGAAATTATTATTTCATGCCACTTGTTTTTATTCACTAATAACAGTATAGATCAACAAATGTCTATCAATAATATATCAGAAATACAAAATCTAGAATAATGTTATTTCATTGTAGCCTGGCAGGACAAATAGGTTTGCACTGTGGTTAGCCTGTTAAAATGTTACTTAGGGTACCACTGAATTGATTAAAACACAATTAATGAGGAGAAATGTCTTTATCTCACAAGTTAGGGGCACATATCCAGTGGTTCAAAATTAAGCATGCACATGAGGCTTCAAGCTTAACATAATGCTTATAAACTGCTTATGTACGTCTCTAATGTTTATTGTTCAACTTTATGTTCTTGGGGGCTAAAAAAACTTTCATAGAACCCACTAATTATGATAAATTTCACAGAGAAGAATTTCACATAGGCTAGGTTAATATTTTGACAAGAAAAGAAATCTTGACAAGAGAAGCTAGAACATACAATTTGGAATTAATGCTAGAATATCAACTACCTCTTGGTATTTTGGTATTCCCCTCTGACTCCCAGGAAGGAGATAGCCATAACAAAGGTATGTTTTGAACATATAGTGATAATTTGGTTTGCAAAATAAGTTGTTTCATAAATTAATTTTCTTTTCTCTTTCACAGGAAAATCAAAATACATATGAATATAAATCAGAGTAAAGAAAGTCTCTAACAGGAATAGGAACAAATCCTCAGGCATGCAAATTTTGTTATTCTCAATTTTCATGCAAATTTCTTTATATCTTTTTGCTTCAACACACAGAAGAAACTAAGTTAAAAGGTTTTTTAATGTCAAATGAAATATAAGGAAACATCAAAATTATCATTATGGCCTAATGCTTTTGCCATGATCTGTATTAAATAGGCCTACTGGTTTCCTCAACCATAATTTTTTCAAAGATAAATAAATAGCCAAATTAAGTCATATACCTGTCTCACTGATTGTATTTCAAGCAACTAGCTTAATGGAAAATGTGGTTTATCCCTGCTTTCCAGGGCTATAGTGAATAAAAGCTTGAGATTGCTATAACAGGTTCTGTGACTGAAAGATGACAGACTGCCAAAAGCTATATTTGTCAGTCAACTGTCTAGGGCCAAAACGAAAAGTGACCCCATTTTTCATCAAATGGGAAGTGCTTTTTAAGAAAGGATTTAATTGAATTTGGAACTCCCAGGGAGGTTTTTAAGAGGAAGGTTTCTAATATGTTGAGATTAAGGAGGGGTATTCTTAGCTGTATTTGCCTCAGGTAGCTTGGTACTGTAGTGTTTGTTTAGTAGTAGAAATTGAATAGAAGAATCTTTAAACAATTTTAAACTAAAATAAATAATCAAGTCAAAGTTGAAACTAATAAAAATTACCCCAAATAGAATCATTTCTTTCAAGTAGTGGAGATATTCCCTCTCTACTCTCCTGATTTTTTTTTTCAAAAGTGAGGGTGTTTGCTGTTGTGTCATTGGTGGAGGGGGTTTCCCCATCCGAGTAATTCAGGGAAAAATCTATTGAGTAACATAAAAACTGTTGCTCATTTTAAATTTCAACTTTGTTTTTTACTTTGAGCACATATCTTTTATTTTATTTTTAGTTAATCCATATTTGTTCTTAATAGAAAAATAATGAAAAAAATAAAAGGCCTTAAAAACCTAATCATCAAGTAAATGGTTGGATAGTTAATGGCGAAATTGTGCAAATATGCTATACTTCCTGTTTTGCCATGTTTGTTTAAGCAAAATTGTTTTCCCTGATAGGTAATAGTCTTTTACTTCCTAAAATCTATTTATAGAATTTGAGATTACCTAGTTTTACAACATCCAAAATGGATATGAATACACCCTGTAAATCTGCAAACAAGACAGATATGGGATCAGTGAAAAACAAGAAATCATTGAAAATATGAAAAGAAATCACCAAAAAGATAATAAGACTTAATCCTTTTTATAATCATACTAGCTGTTGGGGCGCTTCTCTCCCCCCCCCCAAGCCCCCCCGCGCGCGTAAGTCGTTACGTGCTATTGTAGTTGTGTCCCTGTGTCCCACCTGTGAATGAAGATAGATATATGTATATATTTTTAACTACGTAAACTTGCGAATATACAACATTCTTGGCTGTGTGCATATAAATAGATTGTCAGGTTTACCGACTCTTGAACATGCAACATATAATTGTCCATGGGAAAAACAATCTTTATTCAGATCTATACCTCAATATTCTAATGATTGCCCTTGAGCTTTGTTGATGGTGATTGCTAATTGAACATTCCCTGTGTCCCCATCGTCATTTATATATCCCCCTGTGCCCCTCGGCGTCCCCGTTGTTTTTGTTTCCCTGTGTCCCGGTCGTCATTTGTGTCCTGGTGTCCCAGTCTGTAATTTCTCTTTGAGTGTTGTGGTCGTCATTTATATTCCCTGTGTCCCGGTCGTCATTTTTGTCCTGGTTGTCATTTGTGTTCCGGTGTCCCAGTCTGTAATTTCTCTTTGAGTGTCCTGGTCGTCATTTATATTCCCTGTGTCCCGGTCGTCATTTGTGTCCCAGTGCTTTGTTGATGGTGATTGCTAATCGAACATTCCTTGTGTCCCGGTCGCTTTCTCTTTGTGTGTCCTGGTTGCTTTCTCTTTAGGTGTCCCGGTTGTCATTTATATTCCCTACTAGCTGTTGGGGTGGCACCAACACCTAGTAGGTGGGGCGCTTCGCGCCCCCCAAGCCCCCCCGCGCGCGTAAGTCGTTACGCGCCATTGTAGTTGTGTCCCTGTGTCCCACCTGTGAACAGATATATATATATATATATATATATATATATATATATATATATATATATATATATATATATATATATATATATATATATATATATATATATATATATATATATATATATATATATATATATTATGTTTTTAACTATGTAAAACATGCGAATATATGACATTCTTTGCTGTCCCATTGTCTGTGCATATAAAAAGATTGTCAGGTTTACTGACTCTTGAACATACAACATATAATTGTCCATGGGAAAAACAATCCGTATTCAGATCTATACCTCATTATTCTAATGATGTGTCCCTGTGTGCCGGTCGTCTTTTATATTCCTGTGTCCCGGTCGTCATTTTTGTCCTGGTGTCCCAGTTTGTAATTTTTCTTTGAGTGTCCCGGTCGTCATTTATATTCCCGGTGTCCCGGTCGTCATTTGTGTCCTGTTGCCCAGGTCTGTAATTTCTATTCAAACAATCCCTGTGTCCCGGTCGTCATTTATATATCCTGCCTGTGCCCCCGGCATCCCCACTGTAGTTGTGTCCCTGTGTCCCGGTCGTCATTTATATTCCCTGTGTCCCCGTTGTGATTTGTGTCTGGGTGTTCCAGTCTGTAATTTCTCTTTGAGGTTCCCGGTCGTCATTTATATTCCCTGTGTCCCGGTTGTCAATTGTGTCTCGGTGTCCCGGTGTCCCGGTATGTAATTTCATCAGTTGACAAACATGACGTCAGTCGACAAACAACTTCATGACGCATACAGCTCAATCCTTATAATGACGTCAGTGGACAAACATGACGTCAGTCGACACACAAACATGACGTCACTCGACACACACACACAGACAACTTATTTTTATATATATAGATAGATTAAATGGAAAAAAGTCCTTTAACTGAAAGTAAGGAGCAAAATTAAAACTCAAAACAAACAGAAATTACTCTGTATATTAAAGGGGCTTTTCCCTCCTGAATGTCCCGTTCTTTGTACTAGATTTTGACTCTTTCCCTCAACTTTACTTTTTAAAACAGTTTAAAAACTTTAGCGTAACGAGTAGGGCGTTGAGGAGGGAAAGCGCCTTTTATATATGGAGTAATTTCTGTTTGTTTTAAGTTTTAATGTTACTCTTTACTTTCAGTCAAAAAAATATTTTTATCATTTAATTTCTAAACGTTTTTAAATTAACAGTTTTCGATTTCAGCTGTCTGCAGATGAATAATTAAAATTCAATTTGTATGTTTTTTTTTGGCTAAATAGTTTTCTCCTAGTTTTGATCAGGAGATTTTGAGAAAAAAAAGAGTGGGGAGGAGGCCTAGTAGCCTTCCAATTTTTTGTTACTTAAAATGGCAACTAGAACTTCTAATTTCTTATGAATATTTTTTGAATGTTATACTTAACTTAGTAATTAACTTACGTAACGAAATTCTAAATTTGTATATTTATATTACGCATATGAGGGGGTTTGCCCCCTCGTTAAAAGCTTGCTCTTTACACTAAACCTTAAATCTCATCCCAATACTTTAAGAATGACCCCTGAATCACAATTGCCAAAGAATAAATAGTTGAAATTACTGAAAATACTTTAACACAATGAGCAAGCTATTTAGGAGGAGATGAACCCCACTTATGCATAATAATTTCTGTTTAAGTTTTAATTCTGCTTCTTATTTATATTTGAAAAAACTTTCCCACATTTATTTTTTCATTGTTTGTTTTTAATAGTGCTAGAATATTCTGTGCCCCCTTTGTGGGAATTATCTTCCCCCATGACAAAATCCTCCATGGATAGATCCTCCAACGTGACCCCCTCCCCTCAACCCCCCTCTTCAACAAAAAAATCCCCCTGAAAATGTCTGTACCAATAACCATTTCTAAACTTAAATGCTGGTCAAATTTTATAACATGCAGCCCCTCTCCCTTGGACTTTGGGGGAGTAAGTCGTCCCCAGAGACATTGTCATTAAGTTTTCGGACTATGCTAATCGAAATGACTATCTTAAAATTTTGGTCCATTGACTCTGAGAAAAAAATAAGTGTTGGAGGTGCCCTCCAATTTTTTCGGTCCCTTAAAAAGGACACTAGAACTTTTAGTTTCTGTTGGAATGGGCCCCTTCACTGCATTCTAGCACCACTGGGTTGATACAAACACCCCTGGAAAAAAAGAAAACCAATAAACACCCATGATCAGTCTCCTGGCTAAAAATACGAAATTCAAAATTTTTGTAGATAGGAGCTTGAACTTCCACAGTAGAGTTCTCTGATACTTTTTCCAACCATTTCCTCCTTTTTTCCAAAATAAGGTAAATTTTACCAGGCTTGTAACTTTTGATGGGTAAGACTAAATTTGATCAAACTTGTGTATCTAAAATCATCATAAAATCCAATTCTTTTGAAGTATCTATTATTATCAAAATTTCGGTTTTTAGAGTTTTGTTTACTATTGAACCGGGTAGCTCTTTACTAGAGTTTGTTACCAAAAACTGTTTGATTTGTTTCTGAACAAACTGTTTGATTTGTTTGATCATAATAATATTCTTACTGTAGCTAGATAGGTCAAGTTGGTTGTAGCTTAGTCATAGAAGTTAGTAGGGAGAAGGGATCAGCTTTTGAAATTATTTAATTGTTTTTAATTTTTTTACTTTTAATACTTAAATCAAAACTCCAATATAGCTCAAAATTCTCTTATTTGTAATTGAAACTCCTAGTGAGTGTTGATTACGTCTTATTCATTGCGTTTTGGATTCGTTTACTAACCCATAAATGTAGAACAGTCCTTATGTAAAATACCATGTCAACTTCTTGCTATTTTTACTTTTCGAAATATTTCTTTTACCCAGCTCTGCATCAGTATGTTGTACAAAATATCTGCTACAAACATAATACAGTGAATCAGAATATTATTTGTATGTTTTTTTCACAAATTAGAAATTTTATGCTCACAAATATGTGGTACCAATCCATAGGCTACTCTTTATCTAACTTTTTATTTATTTTACTCTTTATCTACTCAGCACTAGTATACCAAGCTTTGCTTGGTAAAGGAAATTTTTGACATAAAAACAATATTCATTCCCCTCTTCCTCTTTGGAAGGGTGTACCTCCCATACCCTGATTTACACAAAAAAAAAAATTCGTGTTATTTTTATAGATTTCGTTTTTTTTTCATAAAATAAAAAAGGGAGGGTAGTTTTCAAACTTTAGGTGTTCATTTTTCCCATCTGATTTGCATCTCTCGTTAGTTTTATTGAATATAATGTGTCTATCAAAATGCTGCCAAGAACTGTTGCCAAGATTTTCTCGATATTCTTAATCAAACATTTTCCAACGAGCAAATTAATAATTCAGAAAATATCATTTTGTGCTGTTTTAATTTATAAACATGAAAAGAAAAAACAAAGCACGCGTTTTTGGTGCCATATTTCATTTTATGATTGCCTTTTAAATTCAAATTTATAAATAGCAATTAAATATATAATTTGGTTTACCAATGACCATATCATTAGCTCTTTATGATATCCATCTGTCTGACCCAACCTTTACATTCCAAAAATGTCACCCAAATTGCACTTTTAGTGTGTAATGTTGCACTTTCTAGTCCTAGAACAGCTCTCTATGATTTTCCAGTGCCTAAATTCTGACGAAAAAATATAAGACGACTTATCATTGCTGCCCTCGTAAAAAAAAGTGATTTTCCTTTTTGTTCTATGAGGGTGGTTGCATTTTGCCTATATAATGTTTCAACAATGGTAATTTAAAGGAGCTACTTTTTGACTTGCTATGACATCATTTTGAAACCCACTCTACCCCCAATAACGTACAAATATATATTTGTATATTGGTATATTTCTCATGCACTCTGGCACCACTCTTGTTTCAACCTGTCCATCCATAAATTGAATCAACGCTGACGAAATAAAGAAATGGAAAATACATGAGAAATCTATAATTTGGGCTATATCTTTGCATATTGTGGGGTGTCGTGGATAAAGTATAATGGAATCGCGGTCAAAATGTATTAAACACAGTTATTTTTCATATTATCAAATAAGAATTGGTTTCTTAGCATGATTCCTTCTAAACAGCCTCCACCCTAGGCCTATACCAAAAACATTTGAAGCCTTTAACGTTATTCTAAAATAACAGAAACACCTAAAACTAGAATTTTACCTTCTGTTGTAATACAGAAATCCAGTAGTAATGTCATTCGATTCGGTATTTCCAAAAAGGTTTTCAGTTTAGTGGCTGGCCACTTCTGAGGGAGGACAACCAATATATACCTTATTTCATGCTCTATCCAAATATTATAACTGTTTTTCTGGTGGCACAGTCCCCCCCCAGACTTTTTTTAAATCATTTGCCCTGATTTACCCAAAAAAACTTCGTGTAATTTTTCTATATTTCTTTTTTTTCATAAAATACAAAAGGGATGGTAGTTTTCAAACTTTAGGAGTCAATTTTTCCCATGCGATTCACATCCAAGGTTAGTTTTATTTAATATAAGGTGTCTCCTTGATATTCTTAATGAAACAATTCCCAACGAGTAAATTAATAATTCAGAAAACATCATTTTTCTTTATTTTTTTATTTATAAACATGAAAAGAAAAACCAAAGCACACTTTTTGGGTGCCATATGTCACTTTATGATTGCCTTGTAAATTCAAATTCACAAAGAGCGATTAAACATAAAATTTAAATTATATTTAATCGTAATAATATATTTAATCGTAATTATATCTAATCGTATATTTAGTTAATCGTATATCTAATCGTATATTAATCGAACTTTTGGTTCCTTAGCCAGTTCCATAAAAACTAGCATTGTCGAGCTCTCATCTTTGATGTAATTTATAATATTCTTAAAAAATTTAATTTGTATGAATTTTAATTGCTTCTAACAGGCTAATAAAACCAATAAAGGGTGCAAATCCTTACTTTCTGTCTTTCGCTCAGAACTAACTTTATAAAGCAACGGTAAGTGGAACAAGAAAAAAAAGGTATTGAAAAGAGATTTGATTACCATCTTCGTCTTTTTATAGTAACACGAAAATGAAAGTGAAGACAATCTTAACATTGAAAGAAGTTCAACTTTAATCAAATTAATTTACAGATGTGATCTAATTAATGGTCCAACCTCAGCTCATTGGCTTATATTTGCGATGGCCCCTTTTGACTAAGAAACATGATTTACGCTTAGACTAATGGAAAACCATCGGAGTTTTCACGCTTTTTTTTAAACACCTTTAGGTTTGTATTTTTCACAAGTTTTCTAATATCCTTTTCCCCACAGGTGGTTTTAGAGACGAAGGGTTTAATAGCACTCACCCGGGCTTAAAAATTCGAGGGACACAAATTTGAAATAAAAAATCCAAAATTTATAATAGTTTCGTAGTTTGAAATAAAAATCTAAAATTTGTAGTTTTAAAATTGTATCTTTATTGAGACAAAGTAGGGGTTGCAGTTGGCAGTAAATTACTTACTTACTATAAATACCTATATGATAAAACGTAATACTTACTGTGAATATAAGCAAACTGAAATAGCCAGATCCACCTCTGTTTTTCCCTGAAGAATAGTTCATGCCCATTGACTATCCAGAAGTGCCTCTCCTCATACCCCCTTCCTTAATAAAAATGCTAGAATAGCGCTCCTTGTGTTTGCTAAACTGGATTTGCTCTCTAGTTTGAAGATTTAAAAAATGGTAAATATTAATTTTTAAAAAGCTAGGGATCTTAGCATAGAACTGTAGTTTTTATATTTTTTATGGCACTTGGTATTAACCAATATGGCACTTGATATTTAATTCGGAAAAAATAGAAACATTGAAGTATTTTTAACTTACGAACGGTTGATCAGATCTTAATGAAATTTGATGTTTGGAAGGATATCGTGTCTCAGAGCTGTTATTTTGAATCCCGAATTGATCTGGTGACATTGGGTGGGGGGATATGGGTGGGGGAAACCTAACATCTTGGAAAACACTTAGAGTGAAGGGATTGGGATGAAACTTGGTGGAAAAAATAAGCAAAAGTCCTAGATACATGATTGACATAATCGGAACGAATCCGCTCTCTTCGGGGTAGTTGGGGGGGGGGGGTTAATTCTTAAAAATTAGGTATTTTTAACTTACGAACGGGTGATTGGATCTCAATGAAATTTAATAATCAGAAGGATATCGTGTCTCGAAGCTCTTATTTTAAATCCCAACCGGATCTGGTGACATGGGGGGGGGAACCTAAAACTTGGAAAACACTTAGAGTGGAGGGATCGGGATGAAACTTTGTGGGAAAAATAAGCACAAGTCGTAGGTACATGATTGATATAACCGGAACGGATCCGCTCTTTTTGGGGTAGTTAGGGGGGGGGGGATTCTGAAAAATTAGAAAAAAACGAGGTATTTTTAACTTACGAACACGTGATCAAATCTCAATGAAATTTGATAGTTAGAAGGATATTGTTTTTCAGAGCTCTTATGTTAAATCCCAACCGGATCTTATGACATTGGGGGGGAGTTGGGAGGGGGAAACCTAAAACTTGGAAAACACTTAGAGTGGAGGGATCGGGATGAAACTTGGTGGGAAAAATAAGCACACGTCCTAGATACATGATTGACACAACCGGAATGGATCTGCTCTCTTTGGGGTAGTTGGGGGGGGGGGGGCTAATTCTGAAAAAATAGAAAAAATGAGGTATTTTTAACTTACGAACGGGTGATCGGATCTCAATGAAATTTAATATTTAGAAGGATATCGTGTCTCAAAGCTCTTATTTTAAATCCTGACCGGATCTGGTGACATTGGGGGAAGTTTGGGGTGGGGGAACCTAAAATAATGGAAAACGCTTAGATTGGAGGGATAGGTATGAAACTTGGTGGGACAAATAAGCAGAAGTCTTAGATACGTGATTTACATAATTAGAATGGATCCGATCGATTTGAGGGGGGGGGGCTAATTATGAAAATATAGAAAAATGACGTATTTTTAACTCACGAAGGAGTGATCGGATTTTAATGACACTTCATATTTGGAAGTACCTTGTAACTCAGACCTCTTATTTTAAACTTCAACCGGATCCAGAGTAATTGGGGGGGGGGCAGTAGGGGGACCGGAAATCTTAGAAAATACTTAAAGCGGTGAGATCAGGATGAAACTGGATTGGAAGAATAAAAACCTGTCTAAGATACGTGACTGACATAACCAGATATGATCTGCTCTCTTTGGTTGAGTTGGGGGGGGGGGAATTTTGAAAATTGAGATATTTGTAATTTATGAAAGGGTGACCAGATCTTAATGATATTTGATACTTAGAAGGGTCTTGTGCTTTAAAGCTCTAATTTTAAATTCCGACCAGATCCTGTGACAATGGGGGGAGTTGGAGGGGGAAACCGGAATTCTTGGAAAACGTGAAAATTGGGGTATTTTTATCTTACGAAAGGGTGATTGGATCTTAATGAAATTTGATATTTAGAAGGATATAGTGTCATAGAGCTCTTATTTTAAATCCCGATCGGATCTGGTCACATTGGGGGGAGTTTGGGGTGGGGGAACCTAAAATCATGGAAAACGTTTAGATTAGAGGGATCGGGATGAAACTTGGTGGGAAAAACAAGCAGAAGTCTTAGATACGTGATTTACATAATTGGCATAGATCCACCCTATTAGGGGGGGGGATAATTTTGAAAAATTAGAAGAAATGACGTATTGGATCTTCATGAAACTTCATATTTAGAAGTACCTCGTAACTCAGATCTCTTATTTTAAATCTCAAACGGATCTAGCGTAATTGGGGGGGGGGCAGTTGGGGGGACTGGAAATCTTAGAAAATACTTAAAGCCGTGAGATCAGGTTGAAACTGGATGGGAAGAATAAAAATCTTTCTAAGATACGCTACTGAAATAACCGGACGATCTTCTCTCTTTGGTCGAGTTGGGGGGGGGGGGGTAGTTTTGAAAATTGAGGTATTTGTAACTTACAGAAGGGTGGCCAGAGCTTAATGAAACTTGGTATTTAGAAGGATCTTGTCCTTTAAAGCTCTAATTTTAAATTCCGACCAGAATCTGTGACATTGGGGGGAGTGGGAGGGGGAAGCCGGAATTCTTGGGAAACGTGAAAATTGGGGTATTTTTTTTCTTACGAATAGGTGATTGGATCTTAATGAAATTTGATATTTAGAAGGAATTCATGTCTCAGAGCTCTTATTTCAAATCCCGATCAGATCTTTTGACATTGGGGGGAGTTGGTGGGGGAAACCTTGGAAAACACTTGGAGTGGAGGAATCGGGATGAAGCTTGGTGGATAGAATAAGCAAATGTCCTTGATACGGGATTGACGGAACCGTACTGGATTTGCTCTGTTTGGGGGAGTTGGGGGAGTGGTTCAGTGATTTGGCGAGTTTGGTGCTTCTGGACGTGCTAGGACGATGAAAATTGGTAGGCGTGTCAGGGAGCTGCACAAATTGACTTGATAAAGTTGTTTTCCCAGATTCGACCATCTCGGGGGCTAAAGGGAGAGGAAAAATTAGGTATTGATAACTTACGAGTGGGTGATCAGATCTTAATGAATTTTGATATTTAGAAGGACATCGTTTAGAAGAACATCTTATTTTAAATCCTGACCGGCATCAGTATTGAATCTGAGTTCAAAGTGAACACACCTGGATTAAATTGGATATTTTATCACCTTATTAATTCATTAAGCCCTTTTTAGCTTAAGAATTATGAACTATTTCAACACTCGGCTATAAGCTCTCATTGAATGAAAATTAGTTTCATTATAATTCAAGGTTTCGCAATAACTGGTTAAGGATAAAGTGACGTGTAACCTTGACCTACATAAGATGATTATCAAAAGAACTATTTGTGCATGAATTGTAGAAAAAAATATTTATTGAGCTATTATTATTGAACTAATTGAACCAGCGTGATGCCTGTTACCAGTGACGATAATCCTGTCCTTGTTTACTCGCCGGTATTGAATTTTGTGCTGAGCAATTTGCTAATTGGAGCAGAGGATGACGTGATTAAAAGGCATGGAGTGGAGTTTTTGACTCTAATTCGGTCAAGGTGGCAAAGATGTTATTGTCGCAGCTTTGTCCGGGTCATGAAGATTGCCCTATTCGTAAGGGAAATAATGCATTGGTTAGCCATTTCAGCGACATAATTACTTTATTAAAATCTCTTGACGAGACTAACACTGATGTTCTGACATTCGTCATAAAGCGTCCTACGGAAGTACCCTGCCTTCCTGCCACTGCCTACACCTCTTTATTCTCAAAATTTAATGAGCTCCATCAAGTTGTTTTGGGAATGTCTTCAAAACTTGACAAATATGAATTGAGCTTCCCCCATTTACCCAAACCGGCTTCAGTGCTAGATTCGCATGCAACAGTTATCGTCTCAAAGGTGCCGGACGCCTTATCTGACCCTCTTAAGCGAAAAGCTGCTATAGACCAAATTACTGGACATGAATTAGTTCGTAGCATAAAGCCCATCAATGACAAGTGGTATATTAATATGGACAAGTCTGCTACGAAGGACTTCTGCTCGTCAATCCAGAACATAACCTCCGGTACTACAACAAAAGTGGTTTTCAAGCGGTTTTATGGTATATCACGAAATATTCCTACCGACGTTGACATTACGGTACTCGGAAGCCAACACGGTATCATAGATGCTAAGAGATTGGGCCTATCTAAGTGTGTGAAAATTGAGTTTTTGGATTCTTTTGCGCAATCTACGTTTTTTCAAGCATGGCCTCAGAGTGGACTATGAAATTTTTTCTGTTTACGAGTCTATGGACCTACCCAAATGCTGTTTTAAATGCCGATCACTAGACCATCTACAGTACTCCTGTCCCAGCGTTCTCCCGAAATGTGCTCGTTGTGGAGGGCCACACATATCAACAAAAGATGAGCCATGCATTGCTGATACCAATTGCGCAAATTGCGGCCAAAAACACCCTTCCTATAGCTTTTCCTGCTCCGTTATTAAGAATAGAATAAACTGCAAATCCACCTTTCAACCATGAGTGCATCAATCTCAGTTATTTCGTTCAATATAAATGGCACCAAAGATAAGGATTTTGCTATTGATGAGTTGTATGGTTCCTACGATTTGGTATGTTTCTAGTAGCATCTTCTCACTGCTTCAAGTTTGAATGTTTTGCGTCGAAGTCAGCATCATACTGCATTCCTGAGTCCAGCAAAAGCTACTGGCGGTCGCCCTTCCGGTGGACTAGCCTGTGTCTTTAAACGGGACATTCATCTACCCTCCCCAGTACTCTTCTACTCCAACGAATTTTTTTTGGCTGTGCGTGTCGGCAGTATTGTATTTATAAACTCTTATCTTCCGTATGAAGGATACTTGATCAGATCCTTAACTAAATTCGGAAAGGCGTGTGGTCTGCTTAAGAATCTTGTGAATCAGGTACTGTTAAACTCTCTACAGTATATAATAATTGGGGACCTAAATACTGATATTAATCGATCTTCTGTAAGAAGTGAGCTGCCTTTTGATTGTCTTCCTTCATACCGCGTTGTGCCCAAATCCCACAATTTTTCATATGTTCATCATTCTGGAAGCACAAGTGATATTGACCATATTATTTGCTCGCCTGGTATTATCTCTTCTTCTGCTTCTGTTCATGTTAACGAGCAAGATACTGACCACATGCTAATTTCAGCGACATTTACAATGGATATTGATCTATCGGAAACCAATTGCTCGCTAGAAAAATCGAAGTGGTTTGAAAAAAGTAATTGGAGCAAAGCCAATATACCGCACTATATCTCTAACTTGACAACCCTTCTTTCTACCATAGGTGTTCCATATCATCTTCTTCAAAGCCAGGTACCTACGAATGATAAAGCCGATATTAACTGTTATTATAACCAACTTGTGATGTGTATGAAAAGGGCAGAAGAAGCTGCCAAACCTCGGCAACGTATTCGTAAAAAAACACAAAAACCTATCTGGTCAATGGACCCTTGCTTAAAGTCGATAAAAAATAAAGCAAAATTATGGCTCCAGATATGGAATGAATGTGGTCGGCCAAGTTCTGGGTGTGTCGCTGATATCAAACGTAAAACTAAAACCAATTATAAACGTTATCTGAGGTCGGCACGTTACCACGGTATGGATTTCCCTGTAAGTAGGGAGGATTGGCGAAAAGTGATCAATTCTGACAAGATAAATGATGAAACTATGACAAGTAATTGCCTTCCAACTTCAGCTTGGTATACACATTATTCTTCGATTTTTTTAGTGATTAATTATTCAGTGTATTCTGTATATACTCGCCTTCTTACCCCCCTTTAGTACAACGTTTTCGCAACGCCATATAGTGCCCATATCTTTTTCATCTGTAGTTAATGCTGTTAAAAGTTTAAAATCTGATTCAATAGATAAGGATGGTATTTCTAAGATGCATATGCCGATTGAATGCACCCCCCTTATATCTCACTTTCAGCTTCTTTTTCAAATATGTCTATATACTTCATACGTACCTGAGAGTTCTCTGTGTGGAACTGTTTCGTCAATTTTAAAAAGGGGAAAGTCACTGATTGATTGTTCTTGCTATCGACCTATTACTGTATCTTGTAATATTAGTAAGGTTTTTGAGTATATCCTTCTACCATTTTCGACTAAAAATATTATTGAGGATGACAACCAATTTGGTTTCGGAGTGGGGTGGGTTGTCAGCATGCGCATAAGATTCTATCTCTTCTATTGGCTGATAATTCTTCCAAGGGAAATGGTCTTTATATTTGTGCTTTGGATCTTTCGAAAGCGTTTGATAGTGTGGTCCATAGTCAGCTCATTTTTTCCATGTATAATTCTGGGGTCAATCTCTCTATTATAATGCTTCTTAGGTTTTGGTATTCAAATTCGTTTCTTCAATTAGGATCTGCACCAGACACTATTATAAGAATGCGAAGAGGAGTTAGGCTGGGTGGTGTTCTGTCCCCTACGCTTTTTAAGATTTGTATTTGTAGTGTGCTGGCTAAGATTTCAGGTACATACCTTTCTGATCTTGCGGATGTTTCTTATCTTGCGTATGCTGACGACTTGCTTCTTATTAGCCGTTCCAACAAGGGTCTTTCCAAAATGGTCTCTATGGTTTCTGATGCTTTCTCTGATATTGGTCTTTCAATTAACATAGATAAATGTGAGTTTCTTCCCTATAACTGTATTACTGCTACTCCCCTTAACTGTAATAACTTCACTATCCCTCTTGTTGATTGTATTCGTTGGCTTGGTATCTCTATTACTAACAATCTTTCGAGCTTACTTTAGCGTACTGTTTGTGATATAAGTAAAAAGATTCAGATTGGTTATACAAAAATTGTTGCAAATAGAGGGAAGTATAATAGACGTGCGCTGGCTAAACTTTATTCTACTTTCTGTGATCATTCTGTCCTTTATGCTTCAGGTCTTTTCCCCCTTCTTAATAATGGTAATTTAAAAAGAATTCGGATAAATTATTTCAAATTTTGCAAATTTCTTCTGTTTCTTCCACCTTGGACAAAAAACCGGACTCTTGTTAAAAAATTCTCAGTTCTTGACATAACTTTAAAGTTGGAGATTCTTCACAGACAACTCTCCAGTACAGCTTCTGCGCGCCTATCCCCTCACCACCGTCTTATCCGTTTTTTTCGTTGACTTTGTGTGTGTATTTGTTTTTCTCTTTGTGTTTTTTTTAATTTCATTTTTTGTGTGTATCTAATGTTCATTTTTTTTCATAGTTCGTTATTTTGTGTGTTTATTTAATTTTTTGTATTAACGTAAAAAATTTCTATTGTCATTACTTTTCATTTTTGTATGTTTTGCTTTTTGTGTGTGTATTTAATTGTTTGTACTTCACATTTTAATACTTTTATAGTGTTGTTGTGGGTAAGAAACAAATTATTATTATTAATATTATTATTAAGCCTCTTATTTTCCTTTTAAATCCATCTATTGATTCATAGAATTTTGTTAGAGCTTATACCATATGATCTCTTGGCTCTCAGCTCTTATTGCCTCATCACAAGTTTCATACGATCTATTAGCTCTTGTTCTACATTAAGATCTAAATATATTTATTATTTTGATTTTGAGAAGATAATTATAAATTTTGAAGCAATCAGAAATGGGGCGTTATGATATGAACTGCCCCCCAGAAAGCTTCGTAATAGAGTTTCAATTTGGTTAAATCACTATATTCAAACAAAAGTACATAATTAATTTTCCAAAGTGGTTTAAAACTAAAGCGATATATTTATAATAAATGTTTTACCAACCAGAGGCATATTTCTCTTACCATCAAAGGTATTAGAAACAAAATAAAATGGTGAGATTGAATTCGTCTTAGTCCTAATATTGCAAACCAGGAATCCAAAATGGCAAACAGACCAAAACAGTTTGCTAACCCCTCCTTGAAAAATAATATTCTGTCTAACTGGTGACTGCCACTTTTTCTCCTTGAATGTTTTGACTCTCTAAATTGTCTCAGACCTCTAATTCGGATTATTTCTTTCAGTTACTTCTTTAAAATTAAGTTAATCTTTTTACAATCTTGCAATATAAGCTTTGCAATATAATCTTTCTTTAAAGTAGTGGAAATATTCCCTGTCTACTATCCTGATTTTTCAGGTAGATTTCAGGTAGAAAGGACCAGTCTAGAAGACAGTATTCCTCGGAATAAAAAAAAATAATAATAATGCCAATATGTTTTAAGCCACTGTGTTAGACTCTAGACTCTATAAGGCTCTTTCGACGGAATTTCTGAACAGCATCTTATAAACAGCTGTTGAATAAAAATAAGAATTGTCAAATTTGATAAAACCAACAAAAGCAGCCTACTACTTATTTATATCCTAGAAATATATACAAGTTTTTGGGGTGATGGGGCAAGTGGGACTGTGCATTAAAACTGGAAGTGATTCTGAAAATCTTAAGTTTCAAATATATGTTAAAAATTTATGCTGATTAAACAAATTAAAAATTTCATTACCGAATGTAATTTTAATATAATATTATACATTTAAGAGGGGATATAAATTTCAGTCGAATTCAAATATTAGTTCATTCTCATTATATATTTTTTAACCTTTTAGCGGTATTTTTACATTTTTAAAAAAATGAGATATTTGTTGATTTTTTCGTTTCATTTTTAACGTTTTCAGGATATTGATGTCAGTAGTAACTTGCTATTGAAAACATGATAAAAGTATTACCTACATACTATCTGTTTCGGTGCTACTCTGTAGTGAGTTTTTTTAATATTCTAATTCAACAAACTGATAATTTGAAGTATTTCTTTCCCTTCTTCTTTAATTTTTAATTAAGTTTGATCTGTGATAAGATAGCTTAAAAACAGGAAAATACCGGTGAGACAATTTACATCCTAATCATGTATTACTTTTGAAACGCTCACTTTCTATTTATAATTGTTATGCTAGCTTTAATTTTTGTTGTTTTTTTTACTTTAGAGATAATGAGTTCTACTTTGAGCACTTCTGATGGTATAATTCAACCAGAACTCTTAGGCCCAAAACTAATCATTGTCGTGAAAAGGCTGAGAGAGAAGACTATAGAAGAATTAACTGCTGGGATCTGGCGTTGTGACTCCTGTGGGAAAACAGAGAAATCATTTTTGATGCTGAATCTTCATTTTGACACTGGCTGTGAAAAACTTTCACCAATCGAGTGCGATGTCTGCCCTGCAGTAGCTCGTGATTACAGAGAGTTTGTTCCACATTTTATGGAACACCAAATGGGAGAAACAAGACGATGCCCCATTTGTTTGTGTGAATGCACTGATGATATAAAACAACATCTAATAATAAAAGGTCACTTTTCACCAAACCTATCTGAACTGGACCTGAAGGAAAATGCATTGCTATTGGTTTCACAGAATCCGTCCACTAACGGTTGCTCAAATTCACATGAATCAGAATCAGAAGCGAAAAGTTTAGAAAATCGGGAAATAATTTCTAATAGTCACTTGCACTTTAAAAACCGCGGAAAATTAGAAAGATGTCCAAGAACAAACACGGGGAAAATACTAAATAAGTGTGATGTAGGCAAGAAACGCTTTTTTCATTCAAGCAGTTTGAATATTCACCATAGATTGCATAAAGATGAAAAACCGTTTAAGTGTGACGTGTGTAACAAATGTTTTACTAACAACAGCAATTTAATTAGACACAAGAGAACACACACATGTGAAAAACCGTTTAAATGTGACGTATGTAACAAAAGCTTTTCTCAATCAGGCAATTTGAATATGCACCAAAGATCGCACACAGGTGAAAAACCGTTTAAATGTGAGGTATGTAACAAAGGCTTTTCTCAATCAAGCCATTTGAATGTGCACCAAAGATTGCATACAGGTGAAAAACCGTTTAAATGTGACGTATGTAACAAATGTTTTTCTGTAAACGGCAATTTAATTAAACACCAGAGAAAACACACAGGTGAAAAACCGTTTAAATGTGACGTATGTAACAAAGGTTTTTCTAATTCAGGCGATTTGATTAAGCACCACAGAGTGCATACAGGTGAAAAACCGTTTAAATGTGACGTATGTAACAAAGGCTTTTCTGAATCAAGTTATTTGAACACACACAAAAGATTGCATACAGGTGAACAACCTTTAAATGTGACATATGTAACAAATATTTTTCTGTAAACGGCAATTTAATTACACACCAGAGAACACACACAGGTGAAAAACCGTTTAAATGTGTCGAATGTAACAAAGGGTTTTCTGCATCAGGCCATTTGAATGTGCACCAAAGATTGCATAAAGGTGAAAAACCGTTTAAATGTGATGTGTGTAAGAAATGCTTTTCTAAACATCAGAATTTGGACGCGCATAAAAAACTACATACAAGGTTAAAAACTGTTTAAATGTGATAAACGTAACAGATGTTTTAATGAATACGGTAATTTGATTGAAAACAAGACAAAACACAGAGGTGAAAACCGTTTAAATATAATGTGTGGAAAAGATGCTTTTATTAAGCAGTTCACTTTGGAATTATGGGGAAGCTGAACTTCGGGGCTTCTTAGATCATCTTAACACTTATGACCGAAATTTGCAGTTCACCCTTGAAGTTGAAATTGAAAATAAACTACCGTTTTTAGATGTATTAATTATTCGTAATGCTGATGAACTGGATTTTACTATATATCGAAAGCCAACACAAAACAATAGATATCTTCACTTTAATTCAAATCAACCCCCAAAAGTTAAAAGAGCAGTTGTAATTTCCCTCATTGATCGTGCCCTAAATATTTCCTCCCATTCATATATAAATGCAGAAATAAATTTTATCAGAGATATTCTTTTTGGTAATTGATACCCCATTCCTTTTGTAAATAAAATAATTAGCCGTAGAATAAAAAGACGTTCTTGTAAAATCGAAGAAGATACTTCACAATGTGAGGCTATTGATAAGCCCTCAAATATTGTCTATCTTCCGTATATCCCAAAGATTACAACAAAATTAAAAAATATTTGCACAAAAAATAATCTGTACATAGTTTTTACTAATAATTTTAAAATCATCAATTTCTTAAATTCGGGTAAAGATAAGACCCCAGTTACTCGCCAAAGAGGGGTCTATCAAATACCCTGTGATTGCGGAAAATACTATGTCGGCAGGACCCATCAGAATCTAGACAAAAGTTTACAACAGCATAAAAATGACATAGACAAGGCCTTAATTTCAAATGGTTCCAACAATTCCTTTGATTCTGCTCTAGGTTGGCATATATTTAATAATCCGTCCCACATAATACTTTTTGAAAACTCTTCACTCATTAGTAATGATTTGGGAATAAAACAAGTGGTTCGAGAATCAATTGAAATTAATCTCAAATTAAATAAAAATATTTCTTTGAACAGGGACTTGGGGGAATACTCACTAAATTCTTTATACTCAAATTTAATTAAAAATGATCTAACAAAATATTTTACTAAACCAATTTATAATAGTACTGAACCAACTACGAAAAGGCCTTTGAGACAGGCTGCTAAACAAGCAAGATTAGCTTTAAGAAATTGCATCTAATCATTTTATTCTCTTTAGTTTGAATGAGTTTATATTTCTTCATTAAATTCTTTTCGCCAGTCCTGGTTGAACTTCGCTGAAGTAAGGATGCTAGGGCTATATTTTTAAAAAAAAATTGTTTTAATAAGTGTTTTTATATTAAGTTTTAATTCTCACAATTTGATGTAAGTTCTTTTATATATATATATAGTATTGTATTGTGCTGAAGACGGCCCTTGGACATAGGGCCGAAATATCTACATAAATAATTTCCATTGTCTTGAAAAAACTTTCCCTATTGTTTCTACGTTGTATTTGTTTGAGATAGAGTCTGCTAGAGACACTCTAGAAAACCAGCACTTTCAAATTCTTTGAGCTATCAAACTTTTATGTTGAACTTATGCGCGTTACCTCACTCAAGTGCTGGTGCCAAAAGACAATTTTCTCAACTAACAAACATTAAAACTAACTTGCGAAATCGGTTGGAAATAAAAACTGTGGATTCTCTCATGCATGTAAAGCAGATGGTTACTCGTAGTGCTGCGTCAGTGGATCGGTGGCAGATTTTGCCAATATTACTTAACAACTTTTCGAGGTGGTACTGCAAGGCTTACGACAAGGATGAGAAAATAGAGAATGAATCTGAACCTGACCTATTTGACTGACCAATCAGAAAACCAAATAACGGAAATCAGATTGATGTAGCCGAGGTTTTTTTCTCCAAAATGGTTAACCACTAGAAACTGATTTTTTTTTCAAAAATGAAAGCTGAAGCTTTGAACAGATTTCTTGTACAGGAATTATGCATTAAAGTTTAATTCTGCATTAAAGCATAAGCACGTCAGAACAAATACATTGATAAAATAAATGGTAAGGGATAAACATAGTTACAAAGTTAAATCCATTATTAAAATGTGGAACAAAATAGGGAACGAAAGTTTGGTCATGTCCTCATGGTCAACAATTGGGGACACAAATCAAGTTGGGTATTTGGAGCTCAACAAGCATTAAGTCTTGTATTAGGAAGGATTGGGGGGTTTTCTTTGAAGAGGGGAAGAAAACGTCGATGATAGTTCGAACTAAGGCACTTGTGCCCAAAGTTCATGGTAAGGAAGTGACGTTGTGATTCCAATGTAGTGAGTTCAAGTCTATCCAAACCTTCATCGTAAGTAGTATAGGACGTCCCTAGTGTAATTTTTATAGCTCTTTTTTGAATGCTTTCAATTTTAGAACATTGGGATGTGGTTAACCCAGGGTGCAAGACAAGGCAAGCATATTCAAGATAAGGTCTTATATAAGAACAATAAATTATTTTAAGGTTCTGAATTGATTTGGAAAATCGTTTGAGAAGGGAGAAATATTTAAGGAGAAAACCACCTGTTTTAAATAAGTCAAAAGAGTGAGATTTCTATTTAAGATCATTGTCCAAGTGCACACTAAGCAGCTTAATCATGTTTAAATTTGGAATGCAAAGGTAATTATTGATTGGGGGTACATTTTTTAAAAAGGAGAATAGCATTAAACTGCTTTTCTGTATGCTTAGATTGAGTTTAACATTGTCAAGGTCGTTCTTTAAGTTGTTAATGAGTGAGTCAAGTTAAACGCCCAAAGTGTTTGGAGTTTGACAAAGGTTAAGTAATGTCAATTCATCCAATGTCATGCAAATTTAAAAGTGTTGTCAAAATTTGGTAAAACATTGTTAAAAACAATTAAAAATACTAAAGGATCCAATTTAGTCCCTTGGGATGCTCCACAGGAGATCGAGGTAAAACCTGATGAATCTCTGTTAGGGATGACTACACATTGCTCACGATCAGACAAAAAACTAGCTACCATACGTAAAACAAAATCTCTGACACCTAAAGCTTTTGCATTATCAGTAACTGTCTGATGATCCAGGTTGTCAAAGGCTTTGCTAATATCAGCAAAAACAGCCTCAACGTAGGAACTACTTAACTCAAGATGTTTGAAAACAGTGTCAAGTATATAACATAAACAATGGGTGGTGCTATGATTCGGCCTTAAGCCAAACTGATTTGGGTTAATTTTATCTTGAATATCGTCAAAGAGGAAATTGTAAATAAAACTTTCAAAAATTGTAGAGAAAATAGAGGTTTTTGGTATTGGTCTTAAGTCGGAGGGAACTACTGGGGTCTTGTTTTTCAGTATAGCATAATAGCTCGCTTAAAACACACTGGAAAAATACTATCTACAAGTTGAAGGAAAATAATCCTTTATGATGTCCGCACTCACTGGGTTGCCATTACTATCCAGCAAAAGAAACTTAGAAGAGACCTTTCCCATGAGATCTTGGATACATTTGTGGAAATCCTTAGGGTTAGAATACAGTAACTTATTGAGTACGTGAGTACCGTGCTCTTTTCTTGCTTTACGGATTTCACTAATAACAATGTTTCGAAGTTTTCGAGATTCTTGAAAAATCCTTCCTTAAAGAGTCTATCGCGTTCATTTATTAGGCACAAAGTTTTTTTTATCTATCCATGGTTTACAAGTTGATTTGCGATTGACTTATTTCACTGGAAAGGTGTCATAGTATAACTGGAAAAGTTCTGCTGAAAACTTAGAAGCCATTTTATCACCATTAGTAAGACATAGGATATTGGCCCAGGATTTGGAGTTAAGTTTTACTTTGAAATGGGAAATCTTCTCGTCAGTAATGGGTCTATATGAATAACTGATCAATGGTTTAGGGGGAAAGGATGATAAAGGGGTCTAAAAGATGCATAGATGGTCACTTGTCCCTAATGGAGGGGCTATTTTTTGGGCAAAGTAGTAATCTTCAATTTTGGTAAAAATCAAGTCTTGGGTTTTATCGCTGCGTGTAGGCGACTTGACAACCTGATCAAAACTAAGAGCAGTGCTAAGCCACTTTTGGTCTAGCTCATTAAAATCACCACATAATGTAATGGCAGCATAGTGGTACTTGCGGCGAATTCTGTCAGTATAAAGCCACGAAGCCACTTTTGGTCTAGCTCATTAAAATCACCAAATACTGTAATTGCAGCATAGTGGTACTTGCGGCGAATTCTGTCAGTATAAAGCCACGAAGCCATATTTGGTCTAGCTCATTAAAATCACCACATACTGTAATTGCAGCATAGTGGTACTTGCGGCGAATTCTGTCAGTATGAAGTTGCAGATATGCCGTCAGCTCCCTTTTAAATCCACTACGAGGAGGGTAAAATAAATAATACAAAAAATCATGCAAGATAAGTCTTTTGGGAGGTTTTTGGGTCTGGTTCAGAGCCATAAAACTTCAGTTTTGAGTTGTTCTCTATTTCAGAAAATGAAAGAATCCGATTTGGGAGGGTACACTTACAAAAAAAGCCACTCCTCCACCATGAGATAGAGGAATACCATCTTTATCCAATCTGGGCTTAAAATCATTAAGCCCCAGTCTGTGGGAAATGATAGACAAAATTTTGTAGAAGATCTGATATTCTACTGAAGGAAAAGAGGGAGCGAAGGCAATTAAGCCGTGTCAGCAGCGACAGACATCGTATCTGTAGTCTGCTGACGCAAATCTTTTAAGCCCTGTCTTCATTATGGTGTTTTTCGGCCGAAACGTCTGGGGTGGCTCATAGTGAAGACAGGTTTTTATAGCCGTTTTCGTTTTCTCGCCGTACAGAGTAGACATTTTGGCTGAAAACGTATAAACTAAACAACACAATTTGTCATTCATCTTAGTTGTACTCCAACATTTCTTTACGTTCCTGTAAAACCGCAAACGTAACACAAATGACTCAAAATTTTCTGCAGCTCCTGAAATAAGACTGCGCTTTCGAATTTTTTGCCGAAAACGACGAAAACGAAAACTGTTGGGCTTTACTGAGTTTTCGGAAGAAGAATAACTATTACAACCGAAGGTTCGAGAGAACCAGACAATTTGTACTAAATTATTTTTCTTCTTGGCGTCTAAGGCGATTTGAGGTTTTAAATGGGACTTTACTTATTTAAAGAACCGCTTTGCTTTTACTTGAAAAAGAGGAACGCAAATCTGACCCTGGAGTTGCGAGAAAACCATTTAAAGCCTTTTTTGTCAACTTTTAAAGTATACTGGCTAATTTTCTAGGAGGACACTAAAAGTGTCCCTTTTTTGAAAAAATGTTGAGAAACATAAAAATTTTAGCACTTGAATATGAATTGAAATTAATTTTAAAGAACTCTATTAAGTTTTTAAACAAAAGTAAAGACAGGATTAAATAATTATTAAAGAATAAATAAAAAACCAAAACGAACAGAAGTTAAATAATCAATCATAGCAAACAAACATAAAACAGGTACTAATAAAAATTAATAAATAAATCTCAAAACGAGTAAAACTTAAATAAAATATGCCAATCAAGCTTAGAACAGACAATCATCGCTACAAAGAAGTGTCTACTCACTACCCCCTTCCCTAATGTTAAACGTATAAAGCATACTGTGTTATTGGTGCTTTACTGAAAACTATATGTCTTAAAAAGTCATGAAAAGAACTAATAAAATTAAACTGGACATTTGATATGTAATGATACTGATTGCAGAAAACTCATCAATTCAAGATTTTATTTCGGTTTTATTCTTATTTTCGATGTCTTAATAAGAACAAAAAGAAATTTTTTTATATATTTCGTTTTCAGTAAAAGTGTAATAATGCAGTAGGCTTTACACTTTTACAGTTAGGGAAGGGGGCAATAGCAAAACTCTTGTTTGTAGTGATATATATATATATATATATATATATATATATATATATATATATATATATATATATATATATATATATATATATATATAGTTGTCTGTGTGTGTGTCGAGTGACGTCATGTTTGCGTGTCGACTGACGTCATTACTAGGATTGAGCTGTATGCGTCATGAAGTTGTTTGTCGACTGACGTCATGTTTGTCAACTGATGAAATTACATACCGGGACACCGGGACACAAATGACGACCGGGACACAGGGAATATAAATGACGACCGGGAACCTCAAAGAGAAATTACAGACTGGGACACCCGGACACAAATCACGACCGGGACACAGGGAATATAAATGACGACCAGGACACAACTACAACGGGGACGCCGGGGGCACAGGCAGGATATATAAATGACGACCGAGACACAGGGATTGCTCGAATAGAAATTACAGACCGGGACACAAATGACGACCGGGACACCTGGACACAGGGAATATAAATGACGACCGGGACACTCAAAGAGAAATTACAAACTGGGACACCGGGACACAAATGACGACTGGGACACAGGGAATATAAAAGACGACCGGGACACAGGGACACATCATTAGAATAATGAGGTATAGATCTGAATACGGATTGTTTTTCCCATGGACAATTATATGTTGCAGGTTCAAGAGTCAGTAAACCTGACAATCTATTTATATGAACAGACAATGGGACAGCGAAGAATGTTGTATATTCGCATGTTTTACGTAGTTAAAAACATATATATACTAGCTGTTGGGTGGCGCTTCGCGCCACCCCAACACCTAGTTGGTGGGGGCGTTTCGTAACCCCCAAGCCCCCCCCCCCCCGCGCGCCCAAGTCGTTACGTGCCATATTAGTTACGCGTCATTGTAGTTGTGTCCTTGTGTCCCACCTGTGAATATAGATAGATATATATATATATATTTTTAACTACGTAAAAGTTGCGAATGTACAACATTCTTGGCTGTCCCATTGTCTGTATATATAAATAGATTGTTAGGTTTACCGACTCTTGAACATGCAACATATAATTGTCCATGGGAAAAACAATCTGTATTAGATTGTTAGATTAGTCATTGTAGTTGTGTCCTTGTGTCCCACCTGTGAATATAGATAGATATATATATATATATTTTTAACTACGTAAAAGTTGCGAATGTACAACATTCTTGGCTGTCCCATTGTCTGTACATATAAATAGATTGTCAGGTTTACCGACTCTTGAACATGCAACATATAATTGTCCATGGGAAAAACAATCTGTATTTAGATCTACACCACATTATTCTAATGATTGCCCTTGAGCTTTTTTGATGGTGATTGCTAATCGAACATTCCCTGTCTCCCTGTCGTCATTTATATATCCCCCTGTGCCCCCCGGCGTCCCCATTGTTGTTGTTTCCCTGTGTCCTGGTCGTCATTTGTGTCCCGGTGTCCCAGTCTGTAGATTTCTCTTTGAGTGTCGCGGTCGTCATTTATATTCCCGGTGTCCCGGTCGTCATTTTTGTCCCGGTCGTCATTTGTGTTCCGGTGTCACGGTCTGTAATTTCTCTTTGAGTGTCCTGGTCGTCATTTATATTCCCTGTGTCCCGGTCGTCATTTGTGTCCCGGTGCTTTGTTGATGGTGATTGCTAATCGAACATTCCTTGTGTCCCGGTCGCTTTCTCTTTGAGTGTCCCAGTCGTCATTTATATTCCCTATGTCCCGGTCGTCATTTGTGTCGCGATGTCCCGGTGTGTAATTTCGTCAATCAACAAACATGACGTCAGTCGACACACAAACATGACGTCACTCGACACACACACAGACAACTTATTTTTATATATATATATATATATATATATATATATATATATATATATATATATATATATATATATATATATATATATATATATATCTATTCACAGATGGGACACAGGGACACAACTACAATGGCGTGTAACGACTTACGCGCGCGGGGGGCGCGCGGGGAGGCGCGCGAAGCGCCTCCCCAACAGCTAGTATATATATATATATATATATATATATATATATATATATATATATATATATATATATATATATATATATATATATATATATATATATACATATTTGATATATTTTTATTATTGCCGAAGGCCCATCAGTTCAAGATTATATTTCACTTGTATTTTTGTTGTCAATGTTGTAATAAATACAAAAGAAAATGTTTGTAATGTGATTGGTTTTCAGTATTTACTAATTACTTTTTGCTTCAATTCCTGTTTGTTATACAGGATTGTCCAAGGGTGTTGCCAGTTGATAGAAGTAAGCAAAACACTACTATTACTGCTAATAACTCACTGCAGCACCAAGCCGCCTGAGGCCAACACAGCTACGCACGCTCCACCTCCAACCTAATCTATTCAAAGCCTCCCTTTTTACACCCTCCCAGGAAGTTTTCATTTCCTTTAAATCTATATTTATGACATCCTCCTAACCCAGACAAGGACGACCTGCTTTCCGTGTAGCCCCAGACGGTTGGCCAAAAAGGACAATCTTCGGTAATCTGTCATCCTTCATCCGTAGAACGTGGCCTAGCCATCTCAACCTTTCTTTCATTATAGCCCTAGAAAGCGGGATTGAACCATATTTTTCAGACAACCTACGGTTTGAAATACGGTCAGTCAGCCGGGTAAACAATCCGTAGGCAATTTCTCTGGAAAACATCTAGTAAATTTTCATCTGCTTTTCGGAGCGCCCATGCTTCAGAGCCATATTTGACCACTGTCTAGCTTCCAATATTCTAATCTTGGTTTGCAGACTTATCTTTATATCTTTACAATATGAGGTTTCCTTGTTTTACAACATTCAAAATGGGTATGAATACACCCTGCACATCTGCAAATAGGACAAACATGGGATCACTGAAAAACAAGAAATCATAGAAATATGAAAAAAAATCCTCAGAAAATAAAATAAGACTTAGTTTTTTTTATAATAATATTTGTACTGTAGTTAGATTGGTCAAATCGGTTGAGTTTAGTCATAGAAGTTAGTACGGAGAAGGGATCTGCTCCAGAAATCATTTAAGCTGTTTCAATTTTTTACTTCCAATATTTAAATCAAAACTCCAATATAGCCCCAAATTCTCTTTTTTTGTAATTGAAACTCCTAGTGTGCGCTGATTACGTCCTACTCGTTGCGTTTTGGGTTCATTTACTAATCCATAAATGTAGAACTGTCTCTATTTAAAATACCTCGTCAACTCCTTGCTATTTTGGCTTTTCTATATATTTCTTTTACCCAGCCTTGCATAAGTATGTTGTACGAAATATTTGTTACAAGTATAATGAAGTGAATCCAAACATTATATGTGTGTTTTTCTCACAAATTACAAATCTTATGCTCATAAAATAAGTGGTACTAATCCATACTCTTCATCTATTGTCACCAGTTTTAATATGCAGCACTAGGATACCGAGCTTTGCTTGGTGAAGGAAATTTTAGACATCAAAATAATATTCATTCCCCCCCCTCTCCTTTGGAAGTGTCTACCTCCATTACACTGAGGGTAGTTTTCAAACTTTAGGTGTCAATTTTTCCCATCCATTTCGCATCCCTGGTTAGTTTTATTTCATATAAGGTGTCTATCAAAATGCTGCCCAAGAACTGTTGCCAAGATTTTCTGGTAATTTTTAATTGCACTTTCTAGGCACAAAACAATATGATATAATATTTATTTTTTATGAGTTTATTTATTATGAATTTATTTTATTTCATTGAACAGCTCTCTTTGATTTCCCAGTGCCTAAATTCTGACGAAGAAGAATAAAACGACATATCATTGCTGCCCTCGTAAAACAAAGTGATTTTTCTTTTTGTTCAAGGGTGGTTGCATTTTGTCTAAATAAGGTTTCAACAATGGTTATTTAAAGGAGGTACTTTTTGACTTGCTAAGACGTCATTTTGAAATCACATACAGCTACACGAAGTGATGCAAAGGGTTGTTGGAATAGTGCTTAGTTCAGCTGTGAGATTTTGTCTCCTATGGTAGGTACGGGATTTTAAGGAAATGGAAGGGGTTATGCACTTTAATGTTAATGGTAAAGAATCCAAGCTTATTAATCTCATCATCATCCAACCGAAAATGTTTACAGTACACAAGTATAGCTAGCACGAACTCATTGCTGACAGCCTTTGTAAAAGCTGGCTACACTACTCAATTTATGTTTGTTTATTGCGTATGCATTGTTTACTTATGTATTCTGTAATGTTTTTGAATTTAGTTAAGTAATGTCTTTGCTAATTAGTAATTTTTGTGTGTTGTTGCTTGAAAAATAAATGTCCCCTTGAAGACTTTGGGAAGGAACGAGGGCCATATTTACTTTTTAACCGCTTGGTATATCTCTTCCCCCCACCAGGAGGAAGATTGTACATGTAGTCCCAGGATCGGGACAACTGAGCTGCTAAGTATTATTTAAATCATTATTTCAGAATAAGCACGGCCTTAGGCTCAGCAATGTAAGATGTGCAAACTTTTGGTTCCTTAACCAGTTTCATAAAAACTAGCATTGTCCAGCTCTAGTCTTTGATGTGTTTTAAAATATTTAAAAAAAATATAATTTGTATGAATTTTAATTGTTTCTAGCAGGCTAATAAAACCAATAAAGGGTACAAATCCTTGCTTTCTGTCTTTGGCTCAGAACTAAAATTACAAAGCAGCGGTAAGTGGAACAAGAAGAAAAAGGTATTGAAAAGGGATTCGATTACCATCTACGTCTTTTTATAGTAACATAAAAATGAAAGTGAAGACAATCTTGACATTGAAAGCAGCTCAACTTTGATCAAATTAATTAACAGATGTAACCCAATTAGTGGTCCAACCTCAGCTTTGGTTCATATTTGTTATGGCTCCTTTCGATAAAGAGACGTGATTTTCCCTTAGACTAATGGAAGATCATCGGAATTTTCACCCTAAACACCTTTAGTCTTGTGTTTTTGTCAAGTTTTCTAATACCCTTTTCCCCACAGGTGGTTTTAGAAGTGAAGGGTTGAAAAGGCACTCACCCCGGGCGTAAAAATTCGAGGAGTACAAATTTGAAATAAAAAATCTAAAATTTATTATCATTTTGTAGTTTTTGTATCTTTATTGAGACAAGTAGAGATTGCAGTTGGCAGTAAATTACTTACTTACTACAAAGGCCTATATGATAAAACTTAATACTTCTTCTACATTAAGATTTAAATTTATTTATTATTTTGATTTTGAGAAGATAATTATAAATTTTGAAGCAATCAGAAAATGGGGTTTTATGCTAAGAACTGCCTCCCAGAAAATGTCACTATAGAATTTTAATTTGCTTAAATCACTATATTCAAACAAAAATACATAATTAATTTTCTGAAGTGGTTAAAACTAAAGTGATATATTTATAGTCAATGCGTTACCGACCAAAGGTATATTGATCTTACCCTCAAAGGTATTAGAAACAAAACAAAAATGGTGAGTTTGAATCCGTCTTAGCTAAATATTGTAAATCAGGAATCCGAAATGGGCACACTGACCAAACAAGTTGCAAGCCCCTCCTCGACAAAGATGTGTTCTGTCTAACTGGTGAATGTCACTTTTTCTCCTTAAATGTTTTGACTCACTAAATTGTCTCAAACTTCTAATCCGGATTATTTCTTTCTATTAATTCTTTTAAATTAAGTTGCTAATCCCTTGGATCGTTTTGCTTTAAATAATCTTTTTACAATCTTGTTATATAAGCTTTGCAATATCATTTTTTCTTTAAAGAAGTGGAGATGTTCCCTGTCTACTATCTTGATTTTTCAAGTAGAAAGGACCAGTCTAGAAGACAGTATTCCTCTGAATTAAAAAACAAAAGCCTCCATATTTTAAGCATTTAATCTTTACAATCTCATTGTGATTTTAAGCTAAATCAAGGTTTTCTTTTTAAATTTAAAAAAATAGTTCTATAGATCACTAAAACTATAAATTAAGATTGAACTCGATCAATCTCGATTTGAGGGCAGATCCTTGTGCCTTCTTTCGGGATTTAGATGGGTCTATGAAGATTTCACTTTTAGAACACACTGTCCAAGTCCAACCAAGCGCAGTCCCCTTTGATTCATTTTGCAAAAGAATCATTTTGACATAACGGAAAGAAAGCAGTTAACGTTGTATCCGGTGGATTCAGGGCTCTTTGTTGCACGTTGGATTCCAACAATTAAACACGTTGTCCAACAACAGCTGGACTTCGTTCATGTATTGGAAGTGAAAGAATTCCCAAATAGCTTCATTACTACTTATGTATCTTCCAGCCTGATATTGTACGATTTCATCGATATCACTGATTTCGAAATGCAAGCCAAGAACTGCCATGTCGCTGCCTTAGTTGACTTATTTACATATGTATTTGATCGCCCTTACGGAGTTACAGCATTCAACGTTTATGTGTGCATTAAATGTTTTTGATAATAAAGGTGAAAATGGAACAGCCCACTGGTTATCTACTTCGATGGTGGTATCGTCATGCTTCTTCATTATTGCTGTTTTACCGCAATCTTCAGTAGATCTTTTTCTATATAGTTGGTAACAATCATTGCCGGTAATCGTGTTGGGTACTAAAAGTCGAGGATATTGCTTTGTGCACATTCCTTTGGCCATGCATGATGTTTTTCATTCAGTGCACCGCAAGCTCCATGTATCATTTTTTTTTACCACAATATCATATAATCCCTTATCGGCTTTTTCATCAGGAATTTCATTGGAAATCATATCGTTAATTTCATTAGAAGTAATTTTATCATGTAGCCAGATTAAAATATGTGCGTGTTGCAATCCTCGTTTTTGCCATTCCACTGAGTACATCCAGCATCGCACTGACCAAAACACTTTAAGTTTTCCACTCTAGTTTATCAGTGATTTCAACTCTAGCCGGAAGACACGGGCCGTAATGTCATATCTATGAACCGCCGATTGTCAATGAAGTAAAAGCTGCTGTATCCCGTCCCAAGATTGATTACATGTAAATGAAATAAATAAATCTGGACAACCATAGAGACGAACATACGCAATAGCATCTTGAGCATATTCATGCATATGACGGGGACTGCCAGCATATGACGAAGGTAAAATCGTAAATCTTCCAGCGTTAGTGGTATTACCGTCATTTACAACTGCATCTCGCAAATGAATGTATTGTTCAGAGCGGACCTTGGTCTGATTCAGACGGATAAATAACAAACGTTCTGATTCAATCTTTGCACACATATCTACGATGTATCGGTGAAACAATTAACGGCATTTTAAAATATAATTTCCTTCATTGTGGCGAATGATTAGTCTATAGGAAAAATAATTCATTGTGCTGCATTTCTTATCCGTTTGTTTGTTAGTGGATTGATCTATCAATTTAATATTATAATAGGGCATCGTAGCGTCGATGAGTTTCGATAGTCCTTTCAACGTCGGGAGAAATTTCGCAACGTGCATTCAATTCAGAATTGCTATCTCTGATGAAGTACAGTTGTAAAAATTTATGATTCTCACCTGAGAATGGTAGAAGGGGCCCTGCTCTATGATAAATTTGCCCTTTTACTTTGAAAGTAGGCATAAATTGATCTTGATTTTCGATTTGGGCACCAAACGATGTCATTTGGAAACATGGGTTATATTTTCTGATGTTTGATAAAAAACGCTTAGATTCTGACGTAGTTCCAGTAAGCAAAGTATTCAATGGCTCTGGGGGTGCAGCTAGTTGAGGAAGTTGAACTTTTCCTGAGGCGTAACACATTCCCATTGTTTCACCATTAAATTTCAAGGCCTTGCAGTAGGGACAAATTTTAGACATAGCCCCGATTTGAACACATCTACTATAATCATCGACTGGGCTGTACCTGAATGCCATGCGATAATTTTCACGTTGCTCTTGTGATTCCTCGGCACGCTTTCTTTTGGCATTATCTCTTTGAGCCTCAAGCTTGTTTTCACGTTGTTCTTGTGATTCCTTGGCACGTTTTCTTTTGGCATTATCTCTTTGAGCCGCGAGCCTGTTTTCACGTTGTTCTTGTGATTCCTCGGCACGATTTTTTTGGTAATTTCTCTTTGAGACGCAAGCCTGTTTTCACGTTGTTTTTGTGATTCCTCGGCACGCTTTCTTTTCTTACTTTCTCTTTTAGCCGCAAGCCTTTCGACATTAACTCTTTGAGCAGCTTCCTCGGCTGTTTCTTCTGCCATTGTAGTATTTATATAAAATTTCTTGCACGATTTGATTCCTCGGCTGTTTCTTCTGCCATTGTAGGATTTATACTAAATATTCTCGTTTAATCGCAACCCTTTTGTAATTTTAATGACGTCATATACAAAGCCTTATATGACGTCATATACAAACATACAAAATACATACATGACGTCATAATCCTCAATCCTTATAATGACCTCAGTCTTCAAACATACATACAACTTATTTTTATATAAATATAGATTTTACAACGTATTTTCAGGTAGAAAGGGCTAGACTCTTCCGACGAAATTTCTGAACAGCATCTTATAAACAGCTGTTCAATAGAAATAAGAGTTGTCAAATTTAATTAAAGCAACAAAACTAGCTTACTACGTATTTGTAGCATAGAAATATATACAAGTTCTTAGATTCATGGGGCAAGTCGCAGTGTGCATTAAAGCTGGAAGTGATTCTGAAAATCTTTAAGTGTCAAATATACGACAAGAAATTATGTTGATTTAATGAAATAATAATTTTATTACCGAATATAATGTTTATATAATGTTATACATTTAAGAGGAAATATAAATCTAAGTCAAATTCAAATATTGGTTCATTCTCATTAAATTTTTTAACATTTTATCAGTATTTTACTTTTTTTTTAAATCCTTTTAGCAGTAGGCCTATTTTACATTTCTTTTTTATGAGAAACTTGTTGATTTTTTCTTTTCATCTTAACGTTTTCGGGATCATAATTTCAATAGTAAATTGCTATTGAAAACATAATAAAAGTATCACCTACATACTATCTGTTTCAGCGCTACTTCGTATTGAGTTTTTTAATATTCTAATTCAACGTACTGATAGTTTGAAGCATTGCCCTTCTTATTTAATTTAGAATTAAGTTTGATTTCTATTATATCTGATAGTTTAAAAACTTTAAAAGACAGGGGAGACAATTTATACCCTGATTGTTTATTGCTTTTGAAACGCTCACTTTTTATTTATAATTGTTATGCTAGGTTTAATTTATTTTTCTCTTTAGAGATAATGAGTTCTACTGTGAGTACTTCTGGTGGTATAATTCAACCAGAACTCTTAGGGCCAAAACTAATCGTTGTCGTGAAAAGGCTGAGAGAGAAGGTAATAGAAGAATTAACTTCTGGGATCTGGCGTTGTGACTCCTGTGGGAAAACAGAGAAATCATTTTTAATGATGGATCTTCATTTTGACACTGGCTTTGAAAAACTCTCACCAATCGAGTGTGATGTCTGCCCTGCAGTAGTCTGCGATTACAGAGAGTTTGTTCCACATTTTATGGAACACCAAATGGGAGAAACAAGACGATGGCCCATTTGTTTATGTGAATATATTGATGATATAAAACAACATTTAATTATAAAAGGTCACTTTTCACCAAATTCGTCTGAACTTGACCTGCTGGGAAATTCATTGCCAGTTGTTTCACAGAATCTGTCCACTAACGGTTGCTCAAATTCACATGAATCAGAAGCGAAAAGCTTAGAAAATCAGGAAGTATTTTCTAATAGTCAATTGCTCAGTAAAAACCGTACAAAATTAAAAAGACATTCAAGAGCAAATACGGGGAAAAAACTAAAAAATTGTGACGTAGGCAAAAAGCGTTTTTCTCATTCAAGCAATTTGATTGGGCACCAGAGAGTGAATACAGGTGAAAAATCGTTTAAATGTGACGTATGTAACAAAGGCTTTTCTTATTCATGGAGTTTGATTATACACCAAAGAACACACACAGGTGAAAAACCGTTTAAATGTGACGTGTGTAACAAAGGCTTTTCTCAATCAAGCCATTTGAGTAGGCACAAAAGATTGCATACAGGTGAAAAACCGTTTAAATGCGACGTATGTAACAAAGGCTTTTCTCAATCAAGCAGTTTGAATGTGCACCAAAGATTGCATACAGGTGAAAAACCGTTTAAATGTGACGTATGCAACAAAGGCTTTTCTCTTTTAGGCGATTTGATTAAGCACCACAGAGTGCATACAGGTGAAAAACCGTTTAAATGTGACGTATGTAACAAATGCTTTTCTCATTCAGGCAATTTGAATATGCACCAAAGATTGCATACTGGTGAAAAAACGTTTATATGTGACGTATGTAACAAAGGCTTTTCTCATTCCGGCAATTTGATTCAACACCAGAGAACACATACAGGTGAAAAACCGTTTAAATGTGACGTATGTAACAAAGACTTTTCTCGATCAAGCAGTTTGAATGTGCACAAAAGCTTGCATACTGGTGAAAAACCGTTTAAATGTGACGTATGTAACAAAGGCTTTTCTCAATCAAGCCATTTGAATGTGCACCAAAGATTGCATACAGGTGAAAAAACGTTTAAATGTGACGTATGTAACAAAGGCTTTTCTCATTCCGGCAATTTGATTCAACACCAGAGAACACATACAGGTGAAAAACCGTTTAAATGTGACGTGTGTAACAAAGGCTTTTCTCAATCAAGCCATTTGAGTAGGCACAAAAGATTGCATACAGGTGAAAAACCGTTTAAATGTGACGTATGTAACAAAGGCTTTTCTCATTCCGGCAATTTGATTCAACACCAGAGAACACATACAGGTGAAAAACCGTTTAAATGTGACGTATGTAACAAAGACTTTTCTCGATCAAGCAGTTTGAATGTGCACAAAAGATTGCATACTGGTGAAAAACCGTTTAAATGTGACGTATGTAACAAAGGCTTTTCTCAATCAAGCCATTTGAATGTGCACCAAAGATTGCATACAGGTGAAAAAACGTTTAAATGTGACGTATGTAACAAAGGCTTTTCTCATTCCGGCAATTTGATTCAACACCAGAGAACACATACAGGTGAAAAAACGTTTAAATGTGACGTATGTAACAAAGGCTTTTCTCATTCCGGCAATTTGATTCAACACCAGATAACACATACAGGTGAAAAACCGTTTAAATGTGACGTATGTAACAAAGACTTTTCTCGATCAAGCAGTTTGAATGTGCACCAAAGATTGCATACAGTAGAAAAACCGTTTAAGTGTGATGTGTGTAACAAATGCTTTTCTGGAAACGGCACTTTGATTAAACACCAGAGAACCCACTGGTGAAAAACCATTCAAATGTGGTGGATGTAACAAAGGCTTTTCTCATTCAAGAACTTTGGTGTTGCTCCAAAGAGTGCATTTTGAAATGCATTTGCCATAAAGAAATGAAACGCTTTTCTCGATCTCACCATATGATTGAGAATAAAAAACTACATTCAAGGTAAAAACCGTTTAAATGTGATGCACGTAACAAATGCTATTTTTAATGCGATTAAATAGTGTGCTGATTATCCTCTAATTTCACTTTACTTCGTTCTTTGTATTTTTTTTTTTTTTTGCAAAAGGTTTTATACAGGACGAAAGTTCAGGAATTAGTTTAGGACGAAAAGTTTATGTAGGCTAGTGTAAACTATTCAGAGTCTATTCCAAGGGCTGGTAATGTTATCCTTCTGGTAAAAACAGTATCCTTCAAATTTTATTTATGCTCTAATTATGCAGGAGTTAGGCTCACGTATGTTTAATTTGAAAACCACGCTGAGCGTAAAGAGTGAGGATTAGGAGGTGAACCCTACATGCAAAATTCCTGCTCGTTTTAAGTTTTAATGCTGCTTCTTACTTTCAGTTAAAAAAAAATTCAAATTTATTTCTTCATCGTTTTTTTAAATAATGCTAGAAAATCCTGCGCCCCCTTTATTAAAATTCTCTTGCCCCATGACAAATTTTTCGCCCC
Source organism: Artemia franciscana (assembly GCF_032884065.1). Lineage (NCBI taxonomy): Eukaryota > Metazoa > Arthropoda > Branchiopoda > Anostraca > Artemiidae > Artemia > Artemia franciscana. The sequence continues at coordinate 5,820,615 of NC_088875.1, read as the reverse complement.
ACGTCACGCCCTCCTTCAAACCAAAAAAATCCCCCAGAAAACGTCTGTACGCTCTCCAATAACTATTACTATATGTAAGCACTGGTCAAAGTTTGTAACTTGTAACCCCTCTCACGGGGACTGTGGGGGAGTAAGTCGTCCCTAAAGACATAGTTATTAAGTTTTTCGACTATGTTGAATAAAATGACTATCTCATAATTTTGATTCGGTAACTTCGGGAAAAAATTACCATGGGAGGGGGCCCGGATGCCCTCCAATTTTTTTGGTCGCTTAAAAATGGCTCTGCAACTTTTAATTTCTATTATAATGAGCCCTCTCGCAATATTCTGGGACCCCCGGGTCGATGTGATTATCCCTGGGAAAAAATAAATAAATAACCACGCATCTATCATCTGTCTTCCTGCAAAAAAAAAATTACAAAATTCCAAATTTTTGTCGATAGGAGCTTGAAACTACTACAGCAGGGTTCTCTGATACGCTGAATCTGATGATGTGACTATTCTTAAGATTCCATGGCTTTTGGAGGGTGTTTCCTCCTATTTTCAAAAATAAGGCAAATTTTCTCAGACTCGTAACTTTTGATGGGTAAGAGTAAATTTGATGAAACTTATGTAACTATTGGTATCAAAATCCCATTTCCACCAAATGCTTGATAGTTTATTTGTCAATAAGAAATTTAGTTAGCCAAAAGTAATCAGTAATGATGTGTCAGATCAATATACGATTATTATGATATTAAAGACTCTCATCTTGGTTCAATTAATTGTAATAGCTTTAATTAGGAGATTTTTGCGAAAGATGGTGTCTGGAAGTTTAGGGAAATCTTGGGGTAGGTCTGATTGGTCTTTTTTAAACCAGTTTACCACTGTTGGTGATAAATTTAGTAAATGGTATAGCAAAATCATTGATATTTTTCGTGAAACCTGCATAAGAAAAACTAGAAAGCAACGCATTAAAGTTATAAAACCCAGAAAACCTTGGATAACATGGAATTTAATTAAGTCTATTAAACAAAGACATGTATTATATAGAAAAAGTATTTTAAGTTACAATAACTTGGACCGAAATATATATAAGAAATACAATATTGCATTGAACAAATTGTTAAGAAAGGTGAAGCGGAATTATTTCACAAAGCAGCTTGAAGAGGCCAACCGTTTGGGGATACACGGAAGGCAGTACGTCCTCGTCTGGGTTAGGAGGATGTCAGAAGTAATGATTTAAAGGAAATGGGAATTTCCTAGGAGGGTGTAAAGAGGGAGACCTTGAATAGATTAGGTTGTAGGAGGAGCATGCGTAGCTGTGTTAGCCTCAGGCGGCTTAGTGCTGAAGTGAGTTATGAATAGTAGTAGTAGTAGCTTGAAGATGCTAAGGGTTCCTCTGCAAAGACTTGAAGAATTATTAAATCGGTTATTGTTGAGAAAAATTTACCATTACCACAATTTGTTGGTAAAATTAACCATCACCAAGTTGCAAATTAAATGGCTAGTTATTTTGTTTAAGTTGGAATGAATATAAAAGCATCGATTAAGGAATGCTCCAAGTGATACAAGCTTGCTGTCACAGAAAACCGACTTTTACGAAGTGACAGAATGTGTGAGCGAGATGAAAAATGGCACTGCAGGATCAGACTTTGTATCTCTAAGTGTTGTTAAGGCCATTTTGTCATCTATTTTACCCATGTTTGTGGAAATAGAAAAATGGTGTTTCAACGATGGGACGTTTCCGGATATTTTTAAAAAAGGCAGGAATTGTGTCATTGTTTAATGGTTGTGACCGAGATGATTACAGTAATTTCAAACCAATATTGCCTCTACCTATATTTTCCAAAATGTTTTAAAAATTATTTATGTTCGAATCGAACAGTATTTAGAGAAAAAGAAATTTCTTCGTAATAATCAGTTTGGTTTCAGAAAGAAATATTCAACTGAACACTCGTGGCAGTTTTTGACGACTATCGTTAATGAGGATTTGGATAGTAAGATGAAGATCGCTACAGTATTTTTAGATATTTTCAAAACTTTTAACACAGTTGACCATGGTATTTTATTGAAGAAATTGGAGAATTGCGGAATGAGAGGTAGTATACTGAATTTAATATCTTCATGTTTGAGCAACAGACACTTATTTTCAAAAGTAAGTGGTGTGCAGTTTCATGATTTTAAATCTACTTATGGGGTTCCCCAAGGATAGCTCCGTGGCCCGTTCTTTTTTTTTCTAAATACATAAAAGATATTTCTAATGTGATTTCTAACCTGCACCAAAGAAATGAAGCTAATGATGAGACCCCTAAAGCAGTGAAATCTTTAATATTATTTGCTGATGGCATTTCATATACAGTGGCATGAAGGTATAAACAAGAGCTGGTTTAGATGTTATCAGATGATATGAACAAAGTTGAAAAGTGGCTCCACCTCAACAAATTGAAACTCAATCATAATAAATCAGATTTCATAGTTTTTGGCCGTTCAACAAATATTTATCCTTGGTTTAAAGAACTTAAATTTGGTCATGCAATTGTGCCTCAAAGGAAATCATTAAAGTATTTTGGACGAAGTATTGAGTATTTTAGATTTTATTCAAATAAGTGTATTACTTCAAAAGTTGCACGAAATATAGGAATTATTAGAAAATGAAGCTTTTTTTTTCAAAACTTGTTTTTAGACTGTTATATTTTTCACTGGTACGTCCTTACTTGTTATATTTTTGTTCTGTTTGGTCAAGTACATTTGCTGTTCACCTTAAATTATTATGTATATTGGAAAATTCTTTTATTCGTATTTTAAATGGATGTGAGTCTCGCTTTTCCGTTTGATCAGTCTATACAAAAATCCTTATTATGCCGCTTTCTGGCCTTTTTATTTTTTATAAGTGTCAGTTTATATTTGATTTGTTGCATTTTCGAGTGCCTGATTGTTTTGAAAATATTGTTATCATTGTATCGGAATCTCATAAATAGAATGTACGAAATTTTGTAGAAATTAGTAAGCCACGAAAATCTGCGCGGTCTGGGTTTTAAATGCGTCAAATCTTGCCTGTTGTATGGAATATGATTCCTGTGAGCCTGTGTGAGGAGACTGAGTTGCCGGCTTTTTAAGAGCTGCTGAGAAACCACTGTCTGGGCTGCTTTGAATTTTGATTTTTTTTTTTTTTTTTTTTTTTTTTGTTATGAAAATGGTTAGCAATTGTGGTAGTTTATCTTACAAGTAGTAGGCTATTTGATATTTTAAGTTTCGTTTTGGAACCCGTATTTGTTTGTTAATTTCTGTTTATTGTTCGTTTTATCATTAGCTGTCAATAATTTTACTGCACACTTCTGGAGTATACTGCCCAAGCCAATATTTCTGGACTTGTTGTTTTTTTTTTTTTTTTTTGCTAAGTTTTTTGTTCAAAATTAAGCTCCCCTATTAAAAAAAAACGTCTGAAGTTTATAAGAGCATCCCTTCCGTAAGAACCATATATGCCCCCAGGATATAACTTACACCGCCTGCACCAGAGCCTAGCGAGGTGGATTCGACGCCGGAGTTTGTGTTTTCTAACTTTTTAACTATTTCTAACAAAATGGCTATCTAAAAATTTTTATCTGATGTGAGAAGGACATGGGTGAGAAGGACATGGAAGGTGGAGCTAGTTGCTCCCCGATCTCTTTTGACTCTGAAAAAGTGAACTAGAACTTTTACTATCCAAACAAATGAGTCCTCCCTGAAGTTTATACGACCTTTCCTTCCATAAGAACCATATATACCCCCAGAGCATAACTTGCAAGGCTTACCTCCTTAGGGGTTTATTCCGACACATAATTTTTCTATCTGGCCCTTGAACTATTTTAAATAAAATTGCTATCTCAAAGTTTTTTTCCGATATATTCGGGGGAGATAGGGCGTAGAGGGGGCTAGTTGTCCTTGTTTCAGTTCAATTTTGTCTCTCAAAAAGTGAACTATAACTTTCAATTCCCAATCAAATGAGCTCTCTGAAGTTTATACAAGAATCTCTTCCATATAAACTAAATATGCCCCCACGGCATAACTTACAGCGCCTGTCCCCGGGTTCTGGGGGTTGTCCTCATCATTTTTTTATCTGACCTTTAAACTATTTTTTTTAATGTCTATCTCAAGGCTTTTTTCTGATGCATTTGGGGAAAAGAAGGAGGGGGCTAGGTTCCTTCCGATAACTTTTGAGTCTTAACAAGAGCTAAGAGCTCATATGGCACTTGTGACGAGGCGAGAAGAGCTAAGAGCCAAGAGATCATATGGTATGAGCTCTAACAAAATTCTATGAATCAATAGATTGATATAAAAAGGAAAATAAGAGGCTTAATGCCGGTCAGGATTTAAAATAAGAGCTCTGAGTCACGATGTCCTTCTAAATATCAAAATTCATTAAGATCCGATCACCCACTCGTAAGTTATAAATAACTAATTTTTTCTAATTTTTCCTCTCCCTTTAGCCCCCCAGATGGTCGAATCTGGGAAAACGACTTTATCAAGTCAAATTGTGCAGCTCCCTGACATGCCTATCAATTTTAATCGTCCTAGCACGTCCAGAAGCACCAAACTCGCCAAATCACTGAACTCCTCCCCCCAACTCCCTCAAAGAGAGCGAATCCAGTACGATTCTGTCAATCACGTATCAAGGACATTTGTTTATTCTATCCACCAAGCTTCATCCCGATTCCTACACTCCAAGTGTTTTTCCAAGATTTCCCGTTCCAACTCCACCCAATGTCAAATGATCTGGTCGGGATTTGAAATAAGAGCTCTGAGACATGAATTCTTTCTAAAAATCAAATTTCATTAAGATCCGATCATCTATTCGTAAGATTAAAATACCCCAATTTTCACGTTTTCCAAGAATTCCGGTTTCTCCCCCAATGTCACAGGATCTGGTCGGAATTTAAAATAAGAACTTTAAAGCACAAGATCCTTCTAAATACCAAATTTAGTTAAGATCTGGTCACCCTTTCGTAAGTTACAAATACCTCAATTTTCAAAATTACCCCCCCCCTCCAATTCTACCAAAGAGAGCAGATCCGGTCCGGTTATGTCAGTCACGTATCTTAGACAGGTTTTTATTCTTCCCGTCTAGTTTCATCCTGATCTCACCGCTTTAAGTATTTTCTAAGATTTCCGGTCTCCCCCCCAACTGCCCCCCCCAATTACGCTTGATCCGGTTGAGATTTAAAATAAGAGATCTGAGTTACGAGGTCCTTCTAAATATGAAGTTTCATGAAGATCCGATCACTCCTTCGTAAGCTTAAAATACGTCATTTTTTCTTATTTTTCAGAATTAAACCCCCCCCCCCAATAGATCGGATCCGTGCCAATTAATTAAATCACGTATGTAAGACTTCTGCTTATTTTTCCCACCAAGTTTCATTCCGATCCCTCCGATCTAAGTGTTTTCCATGATTTTAGGTTCCCCACCCCAAACTTCCCCCAACGTCACCAGATCCAGTCTGGATTTAAAATAAGTGCTTTGAGACACGATATCCTTCTAAATACCAAATTTCATTGAGATCAGATAACCCGTTCGTAAGTTAAAAATACCTCATTTTTTCTAATTTTTCAGAATTAACCCCTCCCCCAACTACCCCAAAGAGAGCGGATCCGTTCTGGTTATGCCAATCATGTATCTAGGACTCGTGATTATTTTTTCCACCAAGTTTCATCCCGATCCCTTCACTCTAAGTGTTTTTCAAGTTTTAGGTTTCCCCCTCCCAACCCCCCCCCCCCCCCAATGTCACCAGATCCGGTCGGGTTTAAAATAAGAGCTCTGAGCCACGATATCCTTCTAAATATCAAATTTCATTGAGATCTGATCACCTGTTCGTAAGTTAAAAATACCTCATTTTTTCTAATTTTTCAGAAATAACCCCCCCCAACTATCCCAAAGAGAGCGGATCCGTTCCATTTATGTCAATCATGTATCTAGCACTTGTGTTTATTTTTCCCACCAAGTTTCATCCCGATCCCTCCACTCTAAGTGTTTTCCAAGTTTTAGGTTTCCGCCTCCCAACTCCCCCCAATGTCACCAGATCCGGTCGAGATTTAAAATGAGAGCTCTAAGACACGATATCCTTCTAAACATCAAATTTCATTGAGATCCGATCACCCGTTCGTAAGTTAAAAATACCTCATTTTTTCTAATTTTTCAGAATTACCCCCCCCCCCCATCCCCCTCAACTACCCCAAAGAGAACGGATCCGTTCCGATTATGTCAATCATGTATCTGGGACTTGTGCATATTTTTCCCATCAAATTTCATCCCGATCCCTCCACTCTAAGTGTTTTCCAAGATTTTAGGTTCCCCCCCTCCAACTCCCCCCAATGTCATCAGATCCTGTCGGGATTTAAAATAAGAGCTTTGAGACACAATATCATTCCAAACATGAAATTTCATTAAGATTTTATCCCCGGCTCTTAAGTTAAAAATACTTCATTTGTTCTATTTTTTCCGAATTAACCGGCCCCCCACTCCCCCCCAGATGGTCAAATTGAGAAAACGAAACTATTTCTAATTTTAGCTGGTCCCGTCCCTGATACGCCTGCCAAATTTCATCGTCCTAGCTTACCTGGAAGTGCCTAAAGTAGCAAAACCGGAACCGACAGACAGACAGAATTGGCGGTTGCTATATGTCACTTGGTTAATATCAAGTGTCATATGGGGACATACTAAGTGACAAGTAATACTAAGTAACCATATGGGGAGCATTTGACCAAAGATATTTTTCATTTTATTAGTTTAGGGAAAAAACACGCGAACATTATTAATCAACAAACGTTTCTAGAATTTTGCAGAAGGAATAAAATTATTCCTAAATCCTTAAGGCATAAATTTCACTTAAACACTTTACGAGAGTCACAGTTCACACATAAACTATAGCTAAAAACGTTGAATCATATTATTAAGGACAAAAAACACAGAAAACATATAATTTCCTCAGAACGAAAATCACTCGAAAATTTTCTGTCACAGAGCTTGTCCACTGATGATTTTTTGCAGACTGTTAGGATGGAAAGGAATTTATTCCACCATGATTTCCGTGTGTCACAAGAGAGACTCACTAATAATTATACAAGATTGAAATATGAGTCTCAAGTGGTCAACCCAGTTTACAATCCTAAGATAAGTCTTGGACCTGCTATTGTAAATATTTCATCTAAAAAGCTTAGCTATGTTGAAGAAAAAGTCCTAGATCAAGGGCCAAAATTTTCGTTTTTACCGAAACAAGTTCTAGTTGCAGACTTGGTAGCATCTTTAGAATCCTCTCTCCACAACTTTAGTGCTCTTGTTTCAAACCCGGATACACTTAGATCTTGTTTAATTAACACTCTTTACAGCAGCTCATTAAAACTTTCTAATTTTCCCAATAACGCAATGGAAAAATCATATGACATAAAAGTTTTGAACAAACTCCGTAAGGATTCCTCAATAATAATCACTAAAGCCGATAAAAGCAACTCCATAGTAATTATGAATAAAACTGATTATGATAGTAAAATTCAGTCACATTTAAATGATACAACCACTTATGTTAAATCAACCCATGACCAGACTGATCAATTTGCTCAAAAAGTAATAAAAGAATTAAAACTTTGAAAGAAAATGGCAGAATCACTCCACGGTTGTACAATAAATTCCTCCCTCGTGGTGTTTTTTGCTCAAAGTTTTATGGATTACCAAAATTGCACAAACAAGGCATTCCTCTAAGACCCATTGTAGCTAATACAAAATCACCTGCCTCAAACATTGGAAAATGGTTATGCACTACATTTAAACCATTGCTTCATAAAAATCTTATATAAAAAATTCAGTTGATCTTGTAGAAAAATTGAAACAAATAGAAGAGTCAGCAATAGGTCTAGACATTGATGTTCTCATGCATTTGGTTAAATTATGTAACAAATATTCCATGCACTTCCAGTTTCGAGATTCGTATTACAAACAGGTAAGGGGCCTTCCTATGGGAGCACCTCTATCAGGCCTACTCGCAAATATTTTCGTCGAGAATCTTGAAAATTGGGCCCTAGATTCGTATTTTCTTAATCATGTGTTTTGGGGACGTTTCATGGACGACGTAATTTCAGTTTGGAATTATGGCGAAAGTGAACTTAAAGGTTTTCTAGAACATGTAAATACTTACGATAGAAACCTGTAATTCACTCTAGAAACCGAAAGAGATGGAAAAATACCTTTTTTAGATGTATTGATAATACGCAGTGCGAATAAACTTGATTTACGGTTTACAGAAAACCTACGCATAATAATAGATACCTTCACTTCAAATCTAACCATCCTCCACAGGTTAAAAGAGGTGTGGTAATATCTCTTGTGGATAGAGTACTTAATATCTGTTCAGAGCCGTATGTTAAAAAAGAATTACATTTTATTACAGACATAATTTTTGGCAACGGGTACCCAATTTCTCTCATAAATACTGTTATTGCTCAAAGATTAAAGATACATTCTTCTGAAGCCTTAAATCCCACACCAGTAAATGATTCGAATAAACCCACAAGCACGATTTACCTACCTTATATTCCGAAAATTACTTCAAAACTGAAAAAAGTTTATTTAAAGAACAATTTACGTGTTGTATTCACAAGCAATTTAAGTATAATGAACCTTGTCAATTCTGATAAGGATAAAACCCCAATTACTCGTCTACGAGGGGTGTATCAAATACCATGTAGTTGTGGAAATTATTACATTGGTCGAACCTACCAAAATTTAGGAACAAGATTACAGCAACACAAAGAAAGTATTGAAAAGGCATTAAAATCTAAAAATAATTCCATATCTTTCGATTCAGCTTTAAGTAATCATATTTAAGAAAATCCAAACCATTATGTTCTATTTGACGAAACAATTCTAATTAGCAATGACCTAGGAATCAAACAAACTGTCCGCGAGGCAATCGAAATCAAACGAAACTTAAATAATAATACATCCCTAAATAGAGACTTGGGTGAATACACACTCAACCCTATGTACACAAAATTAATTACAGAAATTATTCTAATTCAAAATAAAACAAAAATAGGAACGAACAAAGACAAGTCCAATCCCAAAAGAACTATCAGATTAGCTGCAGAGAAGGCAAATATCGCAATAAGAAATCATTCCAATTTTTAATAAATACAGTTAGTGAAATGAATGAACCTTTTTATCTTGTAAAATGTTAGCTTTTATCAGACAGTCTTGGCTGAACTTTTCGTTAAGAAGTAATGATGCCAAGGCTATTTAAAAAAATGTATTTTTAACTGAGAACTTTTATTGTAAGTGTTTTGTTATTTTTATTTTTTCTTTGCTGAAGACGGCCCTTAGATATAGGGCCGAAATATTCAAATAGGTTTTGTTGGTTCACTGTCTTGGGAAAAAAGACCTCATTATTCTCTCTTTTGTTGTGATATATATACCCCCAGAGCATAACTTACAACTCCTACCTCCTTAGGGGTTTATTCTGACACATAAATTTTTTATCTGGCCCTTGAACTATTTTTAACAAAATTGTTATTTCAAAGTTTGTTTCCAATACATTTGGGGGAGATAGGGCGTAGGGGGGGCTAGTTGTCCTTGTTTACAGTTCAATTTTGACTCTTAAAAAGTGAACTATAACTTTCAATTCCCAATCAGATGAGCTCTCTGAAGTTTATACGAGAATCTCTTTCATAAAAACCATATATGCCCCCACGGCATAACTTACAGCGCCTGCCCCCGGGCTCTGGGGGTTGTCTAAATCATTTTTTATTTATTTGACCTTTAAACTATTTTTCTAAAAATGTCTATCTCAAGGCTTTTTTCTGATGCATTTGGGGAAAAGGAGGAGGGGGCTAGGTGCCTTCTGATCACTTTTGACTCTTAAAAAGTGAACTAGAACTTTTACTTTCCAAACAAATGAGCCCTCTCTGAAGCTTATACGAGCTTTCCTTCCATAAGAACCATATATACCCCCAGAGCATAACTTACAACGCCTGCCTCCTTAGGGGTTTATTCCGACACATAAATTTTATCTGGTCCTTGAACTATTTTTAACAAAATTGCAATCTCAAAGTTTGTTTCCAATACATTTGGAGGAGATAGGGCGTAGAGGCGGCTAGTTGTCCATGTTTTCAGTTCAATTTTGACTCTTAAAAAGTGAACTATAACTTTCAATTCCCAATAAAATGAGCTCTCTGAAGTTTATACGAGAATCTCTTCCATAAAAACCATATATGCCCCCACGGCATAACTTACAGCGCCTGCCTCCGGGCTCTGGGGGTTGTCTACATCATTTTTTTTTATCTGACCTTTAAACTATTTTTTTTTTAATGTTACTCAAGGCTTTTTTCTGATGCATTTGGGGAAAAGGGGGGTGGGGGTTAGGTGCCTTCCGACAACTTTTGACTCTTAAAAAGAGAACTAGAACATTCAGTTTCCAAACAAATGAGTGCTCTCTTAAGTGTGTACGTGCATTCCTTCTACTAGAACCATATATGCCCCCACGGCATAACTTACAACGTCTGTCCCCAGCCCTGGGGGCTTGTGTCGACACTATAGTTTTTGTTATCTGATTTTAGCACTATTTTTAAGAAAATTGCTATCTTTAAAAAAATTTCAGATAGGTTTGGGGAAATAGGGCGAGGGGGGGAGGTAGTTTGATATCTTTTGGATCTTAAAAAGTGTACTGGAAAATTTCAATTTCCAGTCAAATTATCCCTCTCTAAAGTTTAATCATGTATCTCTTCCAGAAGAACCATGTTGGCCCCCAGGATATAGCTTACAACGACTGCCCTGGGCCCTGGGGGTTGCGTCGAGACCAGAGTTTTGTTTACTTACCTTTTAACTATTTAAAAAAATGGCTATCTCAAAATATTTATCTGGTGTATTTGGGGAAAAAGAGCGTGGGGGGGGCTTGTTGCCCTCTGATCTTTTTCAACTTTTAAAAAGTAAACAAGAACTTTCACTTTCCAAACAAATTAGACGTCTCTGAGGTATATACGAGCATTCCTTCCATAAGAACTATAAATCCCCCCTGGATGTGTAAAACGTTTTTCTCCTGGGCCGTGGGGGGTTGTTTCGACACCAGATTTTTGGTTATCTGACCTTTGAACTATTTTTGAAAAGATGGCTATCTCAAAATTTTTATGTGATGCACTTGGAAAAAAAGGTGTGGCTTACTAAAGGGAGAGCCTATCTCTTAAAAAGAGAGATGCTTACTGCCCTCCGATGACTTTTGAATCTTATGAAGTGAACTAGAACTTTCAATTTCCAATGAAATGAGCCGTCTAGATGTTTATATGAGCATCCTTTCTATAAGAAATATATATGCCCCATGGCATAAATTACAACGCATGTCTCTAGACCTTGGGGGGTTGTGTTGACACCGGAGCTTTTATTATCTGAGTTTTGAACTATTAAAAAAAAAAATGTTATCTTGAGATTGGGCCCTAGGGGTTGTTTTGACACTGGAGTTTTTGTTATCTGAGTTTTGAAGTATTTTTGAAAGAAATAGGTATGACGAGATTTTAATCGGATAGATTTGTGGAAAAAGGGCGTGAGGGGGGGGGGGGGTATTGTCTCTTGGATCTCTTTTGACTTTTAAAAAGTGAAGTAGAACTTTCAATAAGATGAGCGTTCTCTGAATTTTTACGATCATCCCTTTCAAAAGAACCATATATGCCCCCAGGAAATAACTTACAACGATTGCCTCCGGCCCCTGGGGGGGGGGGGGTGAAACCAAAGTTTTGTTGCGTGATCTTTTAACTATTTTTTACAAAATAGCTACCTCAAATTTTTTATCTCATGTATTTGGGGAAAAAAGGCCGATTGTTTTACACTTAAAAAGTGAATAAAATTTTGCTTTCCAAACAAATTAGACCTCTCTGGAGTATACCTGAGTATCTTTTTTATATGAAACATATATACCCCCAGGGCATTACTTACAACGCCTGTCCCAAGAACCTACGGGGTTGTTTCGACACCAGAGTTTTGTTTTCAAAATTTTAACTATTTTTAACAAATTGGCTATCTCAAAATTTTTACCTGGTGCATTTTGGGGAAAAAGGGCATGGATGGGGGGAGGCTATTTGTCCTTTAATTTCTTTTGAATCTTAAAAAGGGAACTAGGACTTTCACTTTCCAAACAAATGAGCTTTTTCTGACCTTTGAACTATTTTTAGAAAAATGGTAATCTAAAAAATTTTATCCGATACATTTGGGTTAAATAGGCCTTGAGGGGGAGGTGGACTAGTGTTGTACGCTAGGGTTTATTCTGGGTCAAGTAGATTCTAAATAGATGCAAGTGTCACTTTCACTTTAGTTTCTGGAGTATTTTATCATTTTGTCATTTTCTTGGAATATCTTGTGGGTTTCGTTTGGGTAAATGTCAGTTTGGGTATATATAGATAAGGGGAGTGATTTCATCAGTGCAGTTTAATTTCGTGTTCAGTTGAGTAAACCTAAGTTAAGTATATTTTGATGTATTTATGCTTCTTGTTTAGTTATGTCAAATAAAATATAGTAGTAGCTTCCGTTCAGGCGTAGGATTGAGAACCAACCAAAGGTACTATATTACCAATAAGATTATCGTATATAATAATGGTGGCAGTGGTGTACCTGAAAGGGGGAGAGAGTTTTACTACTCCTAGTTAAAATGTATTTAGTTGTATATTATGCGACTTTAGATTAGAATGGGTAGCGGTTGGTTAAAAGTGTTGCGACGTTTGGGTTTGGACATATATTTTTTTTCTTTTATTTTTGTCAGCTTATGTCTTTGTGGAATGGAAGCTCAGACTATATTAAAATTGGTAGTCACTGGCGGTGTATAACGAGAAGTCTGACGTTAGTGAATTCATTAAAAAGACCGAATGGCCTTTTCATTGAATGGGAAAGTTTATTTGGGCTTAAAACTATCAGGAGATGCATTTCAGTTCTGGACTTCGGCTCCTTCTGAGACCCTAGAAGATTTCAAATCCGCATTTTTGTTAAGGTTCGCAACAACCACAAAATATCGTGAGTTGAAATACAGTAAATTTGAACTCAACCATTCGTTAGTTGAATATGCATCTTTAGTGAAACAGGCTTGTGAAGAGAAGTTTGGAAATAATGTTAACCCTTCCATTATCATTCACGATCTTGTTAATGGGTTGCCAGACAATTATGCTAAACTTCTTCTCGAAAAGAAGCCAACAACGTATACTTCTGCTCTAGCTACTTTGTCACATGCAGAGGATGTGCAAACAGCGCTAAGGCTTCGCAAAAGTGGTGGTGGTTTAGAAGCGGTTAATGCTGTGGGTACCACCAGTTACCGAGGTCAGGGCAATTGTAACCGAAGGGGAAATTTCCTGCATGGGTACAATGCCTGGCAACTGCCAAAAAGTGGTGCTGGGAATAGTTTCAACGGGTAAAATAGTGGAAATTCCAGGAATGCCAGTACTCAGTCACGTAACTTTTTTTTAACATTAGAGTAGATAGTGACATAAGTGTATTTCAATCGGATTCTTCCCCTAGTGTAGAAATGGATGCAGGTAAGGGCTTAGATATTAGTTCTGATTCGTCTGAAGGTTTTGTAGTACAACTTATAAAGACGGAGATGGTGCCTGCGCAGAGTATCAAAATAGTCAAGATTAGGACTCAGTTGCTGGAAGGTACTAAATTTTCTCTCAGTTTAGTCCAGTAAACCATAACAAGCTTTTAGAAATAGATGACCAACTGGTAGAAATGATAAAAGCGGCTTTTTCGATTTATTACTAGTAAATAATGCTGATCAAGATATCAGGTTAAGAAAGTAATACTAGGGTATTTATATGCGGCTTCTGAAAAAGAACTTATCTCGGATCAAATTGAAAAGACGTGTTAATATTAACTGGATTAATCTGAAGTCTTCTGGCATTACCAACAACGCTTTAAGCAGCCCGAAGTACTGGTTTTGCCTGCCTACCAGTGGATAAAGGCTGGCAGTTTTAGCAGCCCCTACCCCTGGGGTGTAAGAAGGGACTCATCAGGTGAGACCTATGCTAATTTTAACTTGCTCCTGCTTTGTTATTTGAAATTTGCTGCTAGATTGTGAACCATATCCTGCCTTATACCACTGCTTACTCTGTACCTGTCTTGTTGTTCATATTAAGTAAGTAATGAAAAGTCAAATCAAGCCACCCCCTGAACTTAGGTAAGACAGCTCACTCCAATTCTCTGGATCAGAATCCGTTTCAGAGCAAATACTCATGCTGACTAACCACATGAATAATATAAAAATTAAACACAAAATGTTAGCAGATTCACTGCATCCTGACAGTCTTAAATCTTCAGTGAAAGGGTTACTTGATGACCTCATATTGGCCAAGATCTCTACCGAGGTAGATGAGGCTGTGACCAAAATGAAAGAGGAACAGGCATTCATGCAACATGATGTCATCATTTCTTCAGATAAGCTGGATGCAATCAAGCAGGATGTGTATGCTGGCCTCAATCTAGATCTTAGAAGTCTAGTTGATAAAACCCTTGAAAGCTTTAATAAACACATATTTTCAATTGAATCTTCTTTGACTCTTCTAGGGTCATCAATGAAAGACCTTGAGAGCTCTTTTCGGCCTATCCAGTCTAACCTGGCAAGATTAAATGACCGTTTTGAACAGCAGGCTTTGAGCAACCAAATTATTGTCTTTGGGGTGAAAGAAGATGTCCCCATTGAAAACACTGAAAGTCAGTTCATGTCACTATGTGCTGGGAAATTTCCTGGCATACCAATTACCCAGTCTGATGTTGTATCAGCCAAAAGAAACGGCAAACCATCTGCCAAACCCAGACCCGTAGTTGTAGAATTTAGTAATTTACGAATTTGCTAACTGCTTCTCAGACAAAAGAAGGATTTGAAAGGATCTGGGACACTATTTTCTGAGATGCTTACAAAACTACGCTTACAGCTTCTTTCATATGCCAAGTCAAAGCTTGGTTTACGTAACGTTTGGTCCAGTAAAGGTGATATCCTGTATAAAACTCAGTCTGGAAGAGTAGTTAAGTTCAGTGATCAGGATGAAATTGATTTGTGTGCTGCAAATGCAGAGAATTAAAGTGATGGATTTTAGTTCACTTTGTTATAATGTGTTGAATTGTTTCTGTATGAATTTATTTTATGTTCTTACATTTTTTCTCTTTCACTCTTCACTGTCTTCACATAATTTTGACTTGTGCTATATTATGCTTTGGGGCAATACCTTGGATGATATGTCCCTTCCCACTAATATTGCTCTATGTTTGTTTGTGATTCTACCACCTTCATGTAGCTTGCTTTCTGTTATACTCTTGTCATGTCAGCATACTTATAGCTCACATAATTTTAACTGGTTACACATTATATTTTGTGCCACTCCTTTAATTAATATGTGCCTTTCCACTGATTTTTCTTCATGTTGTTTGTGATCCTATCACCATCATGTTGCATGGCTTCTAGAATGTTCTTGCTATGTCTGCACACTTGCAGCTCATGGAATTTTGACTGGTCCCATATTATATTTTGGGCCAATATTATGATTAATATATGCCATCCCACTGAATTTTTTTATTTTTGTTTTTGACTCTCTCACCTTCATGTAGGGCAATTTCTATCATATTTTTGTCATATCAGCATAATTGCAGCTCTTATAGTCTTGACTGGCTCCATATTAAACTCTTGGCCAATATTTGGATAAATATATGCCACCCCAGTATTATTTCCTTATTTATGTTTGTGATCATATCACCTTCATTTTGCCTAAATTCTACCATATCTTAATTTTGTGTTTTCACATGCAGATCACATAATTTTGATTGCTCATATCTATTTCGGTCTTATACTTTGAACATTGTGTGTCATACCATTGATATTTATTTATATTTGTTTGTGTTCCTATCACCTTCATGTATGCTATTTTCTATCACACTTTTGTCATGTCAGAACACTTACAGCTCACATAAATTTTACTGGTCCCATATTGTAAATTTAGCCTGTTCTTCAAATATTATGAGGCATCCTACCTTCTGTCATTGTTTGGTAGCCTGATTTCTGTCATTGTTTGTCACGCCTGCACACTCGCAGCTCATCTATTTCTGATTGGTGCCACATTATTTAACCCTTTTCTTTGGGTAATGTTTGCCATCCCACTGATATTTCTTTATCTTTGTTTATGATTCCATCACCTTCAAGTGTACTATGGATATTGTGTCATTTGTGAAGGTATTGTATGTCTCTGTTATGAGAGATAAATATGGGTGATTTCTCTTTCCTTTTGAATTCTTCTATTCTTAATTCAGTTATATTTGATCAACCAAGTAGTACTGGTAAACAAGAGGCACACACTTTTGACCCTCTCCTTGAATCTATGGTTAGTTCTAGCTGTAATTATCACACCACCATTGATTATTGTGATAACATTATGCTCTCACTCTCATCAAACACTTGCTTTAATGTATTTTGTTTGAATGTGCGTGGGATAAGAGATAAGTGGGACAGTCTTAAATCGTATCTGTGGTCTGATAATTTGTTGCCCTTTTGATGTCATAGGCTTGACGGAAATATAGTTATATGACAGTGATAATTTTACAGCTTATGATATGCATGGTTATATTGCTATTAATGTCCCTAGAATGTTAACAAAGTGTTCTGGGGGTATTTCTTTGTTCATAAAATCTAGTATTGAATTTTGTAGAAGATCTGACCTTGAATCCTTGTTTACATCGATGGTGTCTAATAGTAGGACAGTTTATTCTCTTGTTATTGATCTGAAAAGCCAGTTTGCATGTGATACTGTTTGTTAGTTTTATAAGCCCCTTCCTTTTCCAACACATCTGATCTGTGATTTGCTTGATCAGCTTTCTGGTGTGGGGACTTTCTCTAAAAAATGGATTTGTGTTTTGGGAGACTTTAATTGTAATATGTTAAATGTTGGTTCAAATGATGAATGTGACCATCTTTTTATGTATTTTCTTCTTCTGGGCTACTTCCTTCAATTTTTTTCCTTCACGTGTTGACCCTTCAAGAAATTCTGCCACTTTAATAGATAATATTTTCACTTCTCATTCTCCTAATTTGAAGTTCTCTTCTGGTCTTGTTTTCACTGATCTTTCTGATCACTTCCCTATTTATCTATCACTATCTGTGCCTAAAACAGAGATTACTGTGGATGAGAAAGGCGAAACTTCTTTTAGAACTTACAGATAAAGAAATTTCTAATTTAATACATAGTCTTCAGAGTAAAGATTGGTCTAGTTTTCTTGATGCCTATTGTGCAACTAGATTATTTTTGTGTCGTATAGGAACTTTGTTGGATAAGCATGTTCCTCTTAGAAAGAGGCCAAGGAATTTTACACCTAAATGCCCATGGATGTCTAGAGGTCTGATCAATATAACCCATATGAAGGCGTCTTTGTTCAAGGCTGCATGTAAAAGTAAGACGCAGGAAGATCTTCTGAAGTATAAACATTACAAAAATTTGCTCACTTCTTCAGTTTGTTTAGCAAAAAAGCTGTATTTTTCGCGTCGAATTAATGAGTTTAAAGGGAATTTGCGCGAGGTTTGGACTGTAATTAATGAAGCTCTCTCCCACAAGAAACTCAAACAAGCTTTCCCATCTCTTTATAGGAAAGCTGATGGATCTGTTGTGGACAAAAAATCCTTAGCAAGTGCCTTCAATTCGTATTTCACCACACTTCCCTCAGTTCTCATTCCACCCCCGAGTAGAGTAAGTTGTTTTCCTGTGACAGAAAATTCTTTTTTCCTTTCCCCATGTAGTACTACTGAGATTTCTAGTATTATTTCTCAACTTCCAAGCAGTTGTTCAGTTGATAGTTTTGGTTTGAGCAATAATGTCCTTAAAAAAAAATCAGTCAGTTTGTTTCTCATCCCATCTCGCACATAACTAACTGTTGTACCTTTGCATAAAAAAGGTGATTCTTCTCTAATTTCAAATTACAGACCTATTTCTCTTCTTCCCGTCATCTCAAAGGCTGTTGAAAAAGTAGTGTATCGTCGACTCTCTTCATTTGTATTTAGTACTGATTCGACTGCTGGAAATTCTCTGTATGGTTTTCGTCCCTCATTCTCTTCCTTGCATGCACTTTCTGATGCAGCTGAGTTTGTGCGTGTTAATCTGGACAAGGGCTTGTGAGTTTTGGGTCTATTTCTCGACTTTTCAAAGGTCTGATATGGTTGACCACAATGTTCTTCTGTCTAAACTATCTTTATTCGGAGTGCATGGAGACCCACTAGAATGGTTTAGGTCCTACCTCTCAGAGAGATCTCAGTATGTTTTGGTTAATCGTACTTCTTCCTCTACTTTGCCTGTATTGAAAGGTGTCCCACAACGCTCTGTGCTTGGACCACTTTTGTTTCTAATTTACATTAATGATCTTGTTGATGTTCTTCATCCCCATGTTCACCCTGTTCTTTTTGCTGATGACAGTAACTTTGTCATTGCTGCAGTGGACCTGCCATCTGCCACTTATATAGCTCAAGGTCTTCTTGATAAAGTAAAGGATTGGTGCTGGTCCAATGGTATGGCTCTTAACAGCCGAAAGAGTGCTATTGTCAACTTTAGGACCCCTTACCGTATGCGAGACGTACAGGAGCCAATCACCCTGACTTTTGGGAACGATATTATACCACAAGCTACTATGATGAAATTTCTTGGTGTGTATCTTGACTGTTTTCTTTCTTTTATATCGCGTATAACTCACACCCGTTCCTTAATCCTCCGCCAGTCTTCAATGTTGCACCGGATTAACTCATTTCTTCCTCCTGATATTATGGTTTCTCTTTATTATGCTTTTATTTATCCTTACCTTTCTTATTGCTGCTCTGTTTGAGGTAATACTAATAAATCTCTTCTCTGTTCACTTCAAAGAGCCCAAAATAGGGCACTGAAGGCTGCTTTTCTTCTCTCTCGGCTTTACCCTTCCTCTGATCTTTATAATGATACTGGAATAGCTCCGCTGGATCATATTATAGGTAAAAGTACTTAATTTGCCCATTCTGCTTTTCTAGGTACTCTCCCACCGCCCCTACAGCAGTTTTTTTCCCGGACAGGCTCAGGTAGGTACTTTCTTCTTTACGTTATTCTTCTCGACGATCTATTTTACCAAAATGATCTTCTAGAGCAGCCCAGAGTTCTCTAGTATATCAATTAATTCTATCATGGAACTCCATCCCTTCGGATGTCCCTCTTTTTCTTTCTGCAAAGGCATTATTTCGTCGGGTCTTTCCAATTCAATAATTTTTCTCTTTCTTTATTAATCCTTCTCTAATTTGTATGTCTCTTCTCTTCTTTTAAAATCATTTTCAGCTATATGTTAAATCTCCTTCTAAATCTTCTATCTGTTAAATACCCTATCTATTCAATGTCCTTGTCTTGTTCCAGTGTTTTTTTTTATATATTTGATTATAGTGTTTTATTCTTGTTCTCTGTGGTCCATTACAAGCAAAGCTTCTCGGGCCTAGTAACCATTTTACTTTTTTAATAGTTTTTTCTTTTAGTATCAATAAATTGATTGATCCAGCTTGTGTTATCAACCACGTTATCAGCGTTTTAGGAATAGGCCCGCAAAAGCAAGCACACAGACTCCCTCCAGAGATGTCAAAAACTGAATTTGCAGAATTATTTGATCTGTCGCGTTTAAAAGACGAGTTTGTTCGTAAACGCTTTATAAAATTAGCTTACAGGTTTCGCGATATTTTTGCTACTCATGGGTTGCATCTTGGGGCCTGTGAGGCTGTTAAACACAGCCATCTCTGCGTGATTTTCAGCGATTTTGCTCAACTACGTTCGGCTTCGAAGAGGAAGGAGAAATACAAAAAGTTGGAGAACAAAAGTGGAGATCAGGACCACGACTTTTTTAACTACAAAGAGAGAGAGAGAGAGAACAAACTTCTGTAACTACTTTACTTTTGTACTTTAAAATAGAGCTATGCTTATTTGAACTGTCCATGAAACTTAAATGTAAACAGGAGAGTCTTGGGTTAAATGGCAGGATGATTATCCAAAATACACCAGTAATTGGGTGTGTTCCAGCTGACGGTTTTTCAGTAACTGCAGTTACTGTGCCATTACTGCCCATTTCTAACTGCAGTAGAGCCAGTGGGAACGGCACAGTAAGCTGACTAGCAGTAGCGTCATTTTCGAATTAAATGCACGTGTTTAAATTTAAGGGACAGTTTAATGCTGATAAGTATAATTTTTTTATTCCTTCTGTTAGAGCATTAGAGAGGTTGTAAGCCAACCATGGGCTTTTTCTCAAAATGAGATTTTTGTTGAAGAAGGTGAATTATGGGGTGTGTTCCAGGGACTTACTGTAGTAACCGAATGGTTACTATTTCTGTTCCTAGCGGGAAAATGGTTACTGCCCAACCCACTGGGAACGAGAATAGTTACTGCCGGCAGTAACCGCAGTAAGTGATTTTCTTACCGTGCTCAAAAGAATGGTTAGCGCAGTAAGTACATAATTCACCTTCTTCAACAAAAATCTCATTCAACAAAAATAAATATGGACAAGAATGAAGTAATGGAATATGAAGTTATTTGCTTGGAAGAAGGTGGGACAGTGATTTTGCAAAAGAAAGAGGGATCTGAGCCAGGTTAGTAAATCACCATATTTTGGGATCAACATTAAAGGACACCCTGAGTAGTAGGCTATCTATTAGCAAGTAGGTTATATCAATGAAAAACTTATTATTTAATTTAAAGATTTCCATGTTTTCTAGCATATCCAGGCATAATTATTACCTTAAATTGCCATTTGGAATCATTTTAAGGATTGACTTCTTCCAGGTAACATTGAGGCTCCATTAAATTGCCACATGGTAGCATTTTAAGCATTAACTCCTTTTAGGCTCTGTAAACAGGCCTAGGTGAAGTATTACAGATAAGTTGAGGATTTATGGGCTGCCAAATCATTATTCTGAGACTGTCTTTAATCCTATTGAAGAAGTAGGCTAGGGTAGACTATTCAGAGTCTATTCCAAAGGATGGTAATTTTATCCAATAAAATTCTAGTTGATTGACTTCTTGCTATCACTGAAATGGGTTAGGTTATGAAAATGAAACTTTCAGGGATGGGTCTACAGGCTAAAGTATGTCCTGGGAAGGTATTTCAAAGTACAACTCTCTACTCATTCTTGCTCTAGAGGGCATTGACCTTTGATGATCTCCAAAAATATTTATAGCTGAAGTTACATGTTTCCCATTGATTCTGCCAATATATCCCTCAACCTTTAACTCCCTGTTAATTGAAGCAACTGTAAACAAAGCAAGAATGGGGGAAAAGGTAACAGGTGACAGAATACATTGGAACTACATAATTTTGGCTATATATTTGCACATTAGGCAGGTTGGAGGTAAATTATAGTATAGAGATGCATGCTTTTCCCTTGTGTATTTAGGCTAAGTAGAAGGTCACTTGTACCTGATTCTGTCCGTGTTGTTTTTAGTTGGGTGGGAAACATCCAAAGAAAGTTTCCTTTGAAAAGGAAAGGTGAGAATGCCCAAAAGTGAGATTGAATTTGTCAAAGCTTGGAGGTTTGCCCCTTCAGTCTGTTTAAAGGAAAATGGATTCATAATTGAAGCTTTGTTCATTTCAATCTTAAGGGTGACCTATATTTGTGACAATTCATTAAATGGTTGTAAAGGGGTTAATTTTGTTTATTCATTTGTCTTCTTTGTTTTCTAACAATTTTTTTAATCTTTAAATTGATATCCATTTCTTACAAATTTTTATTGATACCAGAGGCTGATTTGCAAGTTTTCACCTACTTTGTAATCCCTGGTCTCACAATTACATTTAAATTTACTGAAGCTAGGAAACATAGAGCTACTATCTATTTAAAGAAAATCAATGGATATAAGTAGGTTTTATTGTATTTAAGCCCTGGGGCCATGGCAATTAAAGACAAATTAAAGAAGATTAACTTTAAAATACTGGACATTAAATAAGCATGATAGTCACAAAGAAAAACAAATAACAAAATTATACTTCTGTGTTCAGTTGCCAACCTGAGCAACAGTCATAAATTTTTTAAATCTTGCAGAACATTCACCCCAATTACATTCACAAGCTATCTCTCATGACCCACACTCTTGGCCATACATCCACATTTCAGGGAAATAGAAGGACCATCATACTGGTATTCTTCATTTTTACTTATATTTAATGGGTTTGAAAGAATGTGTCTATGGCTAAGTCAGTAGGCCAGTAAAGGACCTGGTGGTCCTTTAGCCAGGTAGTGCAATAGGAAGCTAGGGACCAGTCAGCCTATGCTCTTGCATGCCCTTCCTTCTTACTGTCCCTAGATTTCCATCTGTACTCATTTAAAGTTAGGCCAATTCTAGCTGAGGTTAGTCATATCACCAACCCCTATCCAAAACAAAATAAACTGACAATGCCAGGAATTAAACCTGTACCCCTTGGACAAAGCATTCCAGTCCAGAGTGCCTACCACTTAGCAAGGAACACAAATTTGATCAGAGAATAATAATTATTTTTAAAAAAGTAGAATATTGAAAAAAAACTTGCTATAGTTGTCCCACTACTATCCTGTAAATGCTATAGGCCCATTTTATTTAGACAAATCAATTTAAGACAGGTATCAACAAAACTCCATCAGGGATTGTATATGCTTAAGATACAATCAAGCTATTTGAATGCTTAGTTATGTGATATTCTAGTCTTCAAATAATAAAAAAAGAGAAAAAGCATATGATCTATTTATTTCTCACCAGCTCATTTGAGCAAAATCATTTGTGACAGCCAAATGCCCATGGTTGGCTTAGAACCTCTCTAAATGCTATGAAACGGAAGGAATAAAAAAATTATACTAATCAGCATTAAACTGTCCCTTAAATTTAAACACGTGCATTTAATTCGAAAATGACGCTACTGCTAGTCAGCTTACTGTGCCGTTCCCACTGGCTCTACCGCAGTTAGAAATGGGCAGTTACCGCGCAGTTACTGCAGTTACTGAAAAACCGTCAGCTGGAACACACCCAAGAAAATCACTTACTGCGGTTACTGCCGGAAGTAACTATTCTCGTTCCCAGCGGGTTGGGCAGTAACCGTTTTCCCGCTAGGAACGGAAATACTAACTATTCGGTTACTACAGTAAGTCCCTGGAACACACACATTATCTAGTAAGTTCATGAGGGTGTTTCAGGTGAAAAATCAAGTAACTTTAAAGTAACTAGAAAAGTTACTTGAATTTTACATTCAGCAGGAACGGCTTTTGAAGTAACTAAGGTCTTATTCAGATAGAAAAAAATTTTACGACCAAGATTTTGATAACATTTGTTTTAGACTCATTTAGTCTGAATTTAGAATAACTTCCTGTGCATAAGTCCTTGTAAATATTGTAGCTGAGGCCACCGACCAGTAGAGGAAACTCTTAGAATATTTCCGAACTGATCTTGAAATCAACAAAATTAGATACACTCTAGGGGTGTATGAATAGGATATTCTAGGCTAGTTGAATGTTTAAACTTGTTTGTCTTGTGTATAGTTTAAATAACGTAACCTCTTGCCAAGATAGCAAAAAGTAGCTAAACTAGAATTTTACCACAATTATTTTTTCTGCATTGTTTCCTGATTGATTAAGCTAGCCTAACCTATATCTTAAATTTAACCCACTGTATAAAATTGACCTTCATTGTTCACAAAAGGAAAAGCAGAATGCTGCATAAATAATTTAATGCCAAATTCATTATGGAAAGGTATTAATTTTGCAATAAATCTGTGGGCATTAACCTAGATTTGGTTTAAATATCCTGTTTCTATATTAATTTCAGTGCATTAGTGTCTGAGATAGCATACAGTAGTGTTGATTATTGAAACTCTTTGGCTTAGGCCTATCACTTTCTTACATTCAGTTGAACTATTAAGGTTAGAATTTTAGACTAGGCTAGTTAAAATTTCCAAATGATGGCCTTTTCACTAGGCTATCTTGAAAAGTATTTGAGCTTACTAAATGATTTTTTGATGATGGATCTGCATCAAATGAGAGGGATTTCCCCTAGATTTGGCAAAATACTTTGGGAATTTTCATTGAAATATATATATATTTTGGTACATCCATCAAGGAACCCCCCTCCTCAGATTTTCAAAATAAATTCCCTTCCCCCTCCCATTTACAGTTTTGTAAATTAGTGCTATTTGTGAATTAGCATAGCAGAAAGACTGGTTTTGTCCTGGATTTTGTTTTATTTCATACTTGACTGATTTCAGCTTATTCATAGAAAATTGTAAGGGTTTCATGTCTTCATTTTTATGGAATTTGTTTTTTTTATTTATTTGCATAATTTTATAGTATTTGCTTATGAATAGGTTAAACTTGTATCAGATCAAAGGTATAAGCTATATAAAAAATGCCAATTTTTCATGATAATTAAAAACGTTTTCTTGGGCATTAATTTGTGAACACAGAACATTTTGTTGTTAGGGCAATATGATTTTCAGAAATTTGTTTAATAACCAAATCAGGCTCATGCTTAGGCCCATGACCTAAACTTAACAAGAGAAAGAAACAGAAACTTGCAGGTAGGATTTAATTTAGAGTAAAGTGGATGACATATATTTAAAATATTCAGTTCACCAAGTTTTACCTTTATAAAGCAGAGTAGTGACAACACAGTTTTCAGTTTACTGTATTGGCTTCTAATTAAATCTAGGCTTTCTTTGAGACCACAGTCCAAGATAAAAATGATTTATTCAAAGCCCAATATAGGAACAAAATTTTACAGCCTCCATCTAATATTCCAAAATTCATGAAAAATATAGCATAGAGATGGGTGCATAAAAATTCAATGGCTGATTTAGGATTTTTCTGCAAAGGGAAATTTCTCTCTTCTGATGGCTGTTCAAAAACTGTTGTCTTTTGATAGGTAGAAAACAAAAATAACTGAACCTATAGACTTTGTATGCATTCCTTTCATCTCAAATACTTGATACTCTTCAAAACACTCACTAATATTGAAACAGATATCTTACAAAATCCTAAAATATCAAATAACTTCAAAAATTCAATAGATTATCTCAGCTAGATACAATTTTAGATTTTACTATTTTACAGCTTTTTTCAAATCTTCATACAATGAACTCTGCCAGTGGTACATCAGAAATGGCACAACATTATTTAGGTCTACAGTTGCTTATTGATGAAATAATGGATACTGATATAGGATCAGATGAAAATGAAGAAAAATGGTGGTAAGTTGTAATCTAATATTCAATTTAATCTTGCAAGTTATTATTTTTCTAGACACAATCTTGTATATTCAGGTATGGACAAAGTTCCAAAGCTGCCAATAGCACAATTAAATAGAATTCCAAAAGCTGCTGACACTTTAGCAACAACTGCCAAATAGCATTACTACTTAGCTACCCCATTTTGTCTATTTTGGGGTATATGTATAAATGAATGTTGGAGTGGAGACAAGTATTATGTTGACTAATAATTTGTATTTTTTTTTTATTTCATAGAAACAGTTTTTTAGGACCAAGAAAAAAGGATTCTGATTTTATTTAAAAATACATTATTTTGTTTTGCTACAAAGTCATTTATTGTTGTAACCTGCAATTATGATTTTATTCATCATCTTGTATACAAAGATGTCATCTTGTATACAATCATTGTGAGTCTTTATTTTGATGTGCATATTTGAAGAAAAAGTTTACCATATGTATAGACCAACTAACCCAATAGGAACATTTTGACTAAATACCTGACAGCCTGTACAACCAACAAGTCTCTTTTTGCTTCCTGGCTTTTGGCTATGGTCTGTTTTATGCTTTCTATTTAGCTAATTTTGTTTTGCTGGTTAAATAGCAGAAATATTCTTTATTTGACTATGTTTTTGAGTTTAGGCTATTTTATGGTTTTCATTTAGTTATTTTCTTTTTTCCCAAGAAAGAATGTTGGTTAAATAGCAGAAATAATCATATAGGCTACATCATCTATCACTGTCTTTGTAGAATAAACTTCTAATTTCTTGGAATTAATTTTTTCAGGTTTGGCATTAATAAATTTACTCATAGATAAAATTGGCCTCCAAAATTACAGTTTTGAAAATTCCGTAAAGTATTTTGCCAAGTTTCATGGTATTTGATATGTTAATTCCAAAAATGGTTCCCATCATTCCTATAATGTCAGGATTTTCTTGAAAAATACATATTATTTTAAATAAAACCCAATTTGTAAAAGAATGATGTTGCCCAATTTCTCGTGTACTATCTGGTAACATTAGTTTCACCCAAAGCCAATAATTTGTTATTTCTTTATATTACATAGAAACAGTTTTTTAGGACTTAAAAGTTTCTGATTTTATTTAAATGGCCCTTGTGTTTCAAGAGTTAAAGAATTAAGACAAAAGGTCAAACTCTAGCATAAAGAGCAGAGTATTGTGGAGGGGAAATCAAATCACATAACTTTTCCTAGCTAGAATTTCCTCTTTGTGGAGAATTTTTCCTGCAGAAAATTCTCCCATCAAATATTTTTTTTCCTCAGAAATGCATTGATAAGCATCTTATCATTTTGGTTATGGATGCAGTTGTTGGCTTGTTGCAAAATTACAAATTTCTGATGGAATGTAAACATTAACTTGCTTTTCTGAATTTACAACAAATTAGTGCAAACATAAATGCTTAATTTGGTGGTGTCCATTGTAATTCTGAGTAACTTGCAATATCAAGGATAATAACATCTTTGTTTTATTATACTTGACATCTAAAGTTTGTGTTTCCAAGATTTGTCAGGAGCTAGTAGCTACAGTAAATTCTTAAATGAATCATAAATGAGGGTAGCTTCCCCCTCCTTAATAACTCATTTTTCACCCTGAAGTTTTTAATATCTTACAAAAGTTTCTTAGGGGCCATTTTCATAAGGATTCAAGTTCAACTAAAATCCTTGTGAAACCAACAAAAGATGGATAAAATTCATCTTTTGTTCAACTTAGAGATGGGCTTCATAATCCAGTTAAAAATGCGGCAAAAAACATAATCCATCTCAGTGATACCTTAACTCATATAGCAAATTTCAAGCAGAACTAGCTTAGCCTACTAGCAGTTATCTTTCATTTTGGAGAGGCCAGGCCACCCAAGCAAAGGGTGTATTGTCATTACAAATGATTTTGCTGAAATGAGCTGGTAGAAAACTATTAGGAAAGTTACTGTTTAGAGATTAGGATATCACAAAATTAAGCATTCAATATGCTTGTTTGTAAATCTTAAGTAAATACAAACCCTGTTGGAATTTTGTTGATATCCATCTCACAATTAGTGTGTCTAAAGAAAGTTTCCAAAGAGCATTCAGTTTTCAGCATGCATTTTATCTTTATTGATGGTTAAAGAAAGCGATAGATATACCTGCTGTAGCTGATTAGTAATAAATAACTTGCTGCCTTTCTGCATAAAAATGTGCATTTTTATGTATAATGTATAGCTTTTAAAGTCATTAATTCCTGAGAAGACCCTTCTCCAGTTATGCCAGCTTTATGGGTAGTAAAGCCTTTTTAAAATAATCTGAAATAATTCTTTGGGGGTTCTTACCAGTGGCTTTCCTTTCTACTGCAATTAGTAATGGGTGAAATATATTGCAGTCACTAAAAATTTACAATCTTACCTATTTTACCACTATTAAGTTGCAAAAGGGGTGAACTAAATATTTACCATTGAATTTGCCACAAAAGAAATTTCTAGCTTCAAGAAATTCAATCATGCCTTTAGAACAAGGGATCCTAAGTTAGGTCAAAGTCTTAAAAATGTGCTTCTAGTATAAGTAATTTGTAAATAAAATTTTTTATCTTTGTAAAAATGAGACAAAAAAAAAATCCTGCAGAAAAGAAACAAGACAGAATAATAAAGGAAGAAATACCATGGATGCCCATGAAATGTAAGATAAAATGAACAAAACTTCAATTATGCATCTGTTTTCTTTAAACAGACAGGAGGAATAAACCTCCAAGCTTTGACAAATTCAATCTCACTATTGGAACCAGGTATAAGAATAATTTCCAGGGAATGAAAACAGTAAATCCTTGGCTTTTCTATTGACACAGGCAGTGAAGGGAATAAAAACACATTTATTGTTCTACCTATTTGTTCAACTTCTCTGTCTGTTCTACAAATTCTGTATTATATTTATTTGAAAAAAAAAGGCAAAATGTCATAGATAAGATTTATTTGCAAAAAAGCCTGCAGGCCATAGCAAACACATGCAACTTTATACAGGCACCTAATTCCAAGCAACTTAAAAAAGCAAACAAACTTTCAAACACTTTATGAATTCAGAAACACCCATAAATAAACTCTTACTAAGCTAACTCCTCAAACATGATTCCCTATGCTTAATCCCTAAACAAATATTAAATAAAAAAAAACTAGTTTTTCAAACTGAAAGTAAGGAGCAATATTAAAACTTAAAATGAACAGAAATTACTCCGTATATGAAATGGGTTGTCCCCTCTGCAATCCCTCACTCTTTACGCTAAAGTTTTTAATGGTTTTAAAAAGTAGAATTGTGGCAAAGAATCAAACTTTAGCATAAAGAGCAAGGAATTGCAGAGGGGACAACCCTTTTCATATACAGAGTAATTTATGTTTGTTTTAAGTTTTAATATTGCTCCTTACTTTCAGTTTGAAAAACTAGTTTTTTTTATTTGATTTCTGAACATTTTTGAATTAATGCATTTTTGATTTTGGCTCTCCACACATAAATTATTAAAATGAATTTTGCATATTAATTTTTTTTTGGCTAAACAGCTTTCTCTTAGTTTTGATCAGATGATTTTGAGAAATAAGGGGTGGGGAAGGAGGCCTAGTTGCCCTCCAATTTTTTGGTTACTTAAAAAGGCAACTAGAACCTTTAATTTTTAACAAACGTTTTTATTAGTAAAAAATATACATAACTTAAGAATTAACTTACATAACAAACTTTTATACTCTTATATTTTTTTTATTATGTATATGAGGGGGTTTGTCCCCTTATTAATACCTCACCTTTTATACTAAATCTTAAGTTTTGTCCCAATTCTTTAAGAATGACCCCTGAATCAGAAAGGCTGTGGAATAAATAGTTGAAATTACCACCACTACTACTATATAATCTACAAATAATATACATGATAGCCTGAACCAATCCAAAGATACAAATGGGGCTCCATTATTTTTTCATAAAACTGTCTAAATCATTAACAAACAAGGAGAAAAGCTTTGGGGATAAAGTACATCCTTGTTTCACACCCAAATGAGACATAACTAGTCTAGAAAATTTCCCCATCATCTTTACAACAAACTTCACCCTCCTATACATAGCTGCTATTATTGCTACAAAACAAGACGGCAAGCCAATTTCTAACAGGCTTTCAATTAACAACCTCCTATTTACTGAATCAAAAGCACTTCTCAGGTCTAAAAAGATACAAATAGCCAACCATTTTTCCATCTCAATATTTCCAAAGTAAAAATATGGTCAATAGTGCTGAATGTCAATCTGAATCCCACTTGTACTGGACTCAGTATTTCCTCTTTATCTAACCAATCTCTTAGCCTAAATTCAAAAACCTTATTTGCACATTAGGGGAAGGGGGGGGGGGTGCATTATATCGAGTCTACCATCCAAGCTGAGACACCCCACTCCTTCAAGGCTGGAGTCAACAGGGACTGGGAGAGGGCCGAGTGGAGGCTGGACTGGGAAGCTAAGCCAACATAATTACATCACTCACCACCAGCGAGAACTACAGGAGGATCTACCACCTTATCTTGCTGGTAAATGCGATTTAAGGTAATTTAAGGTAAGGTAATATCAAATACCTAACCTAACCACCTCTATATATAAATATTAATTTAAATGTAATTGCATCATAGTTTGTTTCACAAAAGAACTAACTTTACTTATTGAGTGTGTTCTGAATAACACACAAGTACTTAACAACTATATTGATGCATAGCTTAGATTTTTTGTTATGCATTGATGTATACAATTCTTCTCAACTCCTATTTTGATAGCAATACATGAGGGTTTGAGTTTCACATTATTTTGCATAATTGCATAGCCTACTAGTTTTGACCCTATTTTCTAATGTAGCGAGAAGTTAGGCCTACTTAAAAAAGAAAAAAAATTATATGCTGACCAATGGTCAGCATTGCACAGCAAGTGATATCCTGATTCAATGTCTGTAGCTGGGAGTGTTACAAAACATTGATTCTTCATTTGAATTCATTTGAGTGCAAAAAACATTTGATTCTTCTTAAGCTTTTCCTCAAAATTTCTCCAGGTAGGCTAATCATTATAGCTAGGTGTACTGTGGCTAAGCTTACAGAGTCACACCATTAACCCTTATCCCAAACAAAATAACAGCAACACCAGGCCTTAAACTCCTAAGCTTAGGTTTTCAAGCCAGGAGTAGCCTACAAGAAACTTTGCTAGGAGGGCTCAAATGTATCTATAAATTAATATTAAAAAGTTGTTACAGGCTACCAATAAACTGAAAAGTTTTTTGAAGCACTTCAATGAATTACAGGATTCAATCTAGCCAAGGCTAGCTCAAGTAATTATCATTGAATGTTTTAAATCAGCTTCCAGAGTAACACAGTGTTTCTTTCTGTCAAGTGGGATTGAACTAAGCTTTCTTTGAACTATATACATTTTTTTCTGGACAATTAGACCTATTACTCACTCTAGGCTATGCCACCTCTACAAAACAATTTACCACTGACTTTGGATAGGGTAGCAACTGTCCAAGGATTACAGGAATTTAATTAGAAGCTTCCTAAAGCAAGACCTGAAGACTTCACCCCAACGAACTATTCAACCAAGCTTCTCAAGAGAGCCTATGCCTAGATCACATTAATGCTTGAACTTTACCGATGAATTTTTTTGTAAAAATCATTTTAAGGTCAAAATAAGATTGTTTACCATCACTGGTTCTTTGAACAATTGCAGTTCCATTCTCTTCCCTGCATAAAGGCTCATGGTCTTCAAACTTTTGTGTTAGCCACTATAAAAGTTTTATATATTATTCTGGTAATGATAATGATGTTAAGTTACTTAATTAAAGATGCTCGTTAACTATCTTTAGGGTGTGTTCCAGCTGACGGTTTTTCAGTAACTGCAGTAACTGCGCGGTAACTGCCCATTTCTAACTGCGGTAGAGCCAGTGGGAACGGCACAGTAAGCTGACTAGCAGTAGTGTCATTTTCGAATAAAATGCACGTGTTTAAATTTAAGGGACAGTTTAATGCTGATTAGTATAATTTTTTTATTCCTTCTGTTTCAGAGCATTTAGAGAGGTTCTAAGCCAACCATGGGCATTTGGCTGTCACAAATGATTTTGCTCAAATGAGCTGGTGAAAAATAAATAGATCATATACTTTTTCTCTTTTTTTATTATTTGAAGACTAGAATATCACATAACTAAGCATTCAAATAGCTTGATTGTATCTTAAGCATATACAATCCCTGATGGAGTTTTGTTGATACCTGTCTTCAATTGATTTGTCTAAATAAAATGGGCCTATAGCATTTACAGGATAGTAGTGGGACAACTATAGCAAGTTTTTTTTTCAATATTCTACTTTTTTTTAAATAATTATTGTTCTCTGGTCAAATTTGTGTTCCTTGCTAAGTGGTAGGCACTCTGGGCTGGAATGCTTTGTCCAAGGGGCACAGGTTTAATTCCTGGCATTGTCAGTTTATTTTGTTTTGGATAGGGGTTGGTGATATGACTAACCTCAGCTAGAATTGGCCTAACTTTAAATGAGTACAGATGGAAATCTAGGGACAGTAAGAAGGAAGGGCATGCAAGAGCATAGGCTGGCTGGTCCCTAGCTTCCTATTGCACTACCTGGCTAAAGGACCACCAGGTCCTTTACTGGCCTACTGACTTAGCCATAGAAACTTTCTTTCAAACCCATTAAATATAAGTAAAAATGAAGAATACCAGTATGATGGTCCTTCTATTTCCCTGAAATGTGGATGTATGGACAAGAGTGTGGGTCATGAGAGATAGCTTGAGAATGTAATTGGGGTGAATGTTCTGCAAGATTAAAAAAATTTATGACTGTTGCTCAGGTTGGCAACTGAACACAGAAGTATAATTTTGTTATTTGTTTTTCTTTGTGACTATCATGCTTATTTAATGTCCAGTATTTTAAAGCTAATCTTCTTTAATTTGTCTTTAATTGCCATGGCCCTAGGGCTTAAATACAATAAAACCTACTTATATCCATTGATTTTCTTTAAATAGATAGTAGCTCTATGTTTCCTAGCTTCAGTAAATTTAAATGTAATTGTGAGACCAGGGATTACAAAGTAGGTGAAAACTTGCAAATGAACCTCTGGTATCAATAAAAATTTGTAAGAAATGGATATCAATTTAAAGATTAAAAAAACTGTTAGAAAACAAAGAAGACAAATGAATAAACAAAAGTACCCCTTTACAACCATTTAATGAATTGTCACAAATATAGGTCACCCTTAAGATTGAAATGAACAAAGCTTCAATTATGAATCCATTTTCCTTTAAACAGACTGAAGGGGCAAACCTCCAAGCTTTGACAAATTCAATCTCACTTTTGGTCATTCTCACCTTTCCTTTTCAAAGGAAACTTTCTTTGGATGTTTCCCGTCCAACTAAAAGCAACACGGACAGCATCAGGTACAAGTGACCTTCTGCTTAGCCTACATACCAAAGGGAAAAGCATGCATCTCTATACTATAATTTACCTCCAACCTGCCTAATGTGCAAATATATAGCCAAAATTATGTAGTTCCAATGTATTCTGTCACCTGTTACCTTTTCCCCCATTCTTGCTTTGTTTACAGTTGCTTCAATTAACAGGGAGTTAAAGGTTGAGGGATAGATTGGCAAAATCAATGGGAAACATGTAACTTCAGCTATAAATATTTTTGAAGGTCATCAAAGATCAAGGCCCTCTAGGACAAGAATGAGTAGAGATGTGTACTTTGAAATACCTTCCCAGGACATACTTTAGCCTGTAGACCCATCCCTGAAAGTTTCATTTTCCTAACCTAACCCATTTCAGTGATAGCAAGAAGTCAATCAACTAGAATTTTACTGGATAAAATTACCATCCTTTGGAATAGACTCTGAATAGTCTACCCTAGCCTACTTCTTCAATAGGATTAAAGACAGTCACAGAATAATGATTTGGCAGCCCATAAATCCTCAACTTATCTGTAATACTTCACCAAGGCCTGTTTACGGAGCCTAAAAGGAGTTAATGCTTAAAATGCTACCATGTGGCAATTTAATGGAGCCTCAATGTTACCTGGAAGAAGTCAATCCTTAGAATGATTCCAAATGGCAATTTAAGGTAATAATTATGCCTGGATATGCCAGAAAACATGGAAATCTTTAAATTAAATAATAAGTTTTTCATTGATTTAACCTACTTGCTAATAGATAGCCTACTACTCAGGGTGTCCTTTAATGTTGATCCCAAAATATGGTGATTTACTAACCTGGCTCAGATCCCTCTTTCTTTTGCAAAATCACTGTCCCACCTTCTTCCAAGCAAATAACTTCATATTCCATTACTTCATTCTTGTCCATATTTATTTTTTGTTGAATGAGATTTTTGTTGAAGAAGGTGAATTATGTACTTATTGCACTAACCATTCTTTTGAGCACGGTAAGAAAATCACTTACTGCGGTTACTGCCGGCAGTTACTATTTTCGTTCCCAGTGGGTTGGGCAGTAACCATTTTCCCGCTAGGAACGGAAATAGTAACCATTCGGTTACTACAGTAAGTCCCTGGAACACACCCTTAGTAAAAGTTACTGAAAAAGTTACTTTGAAGTAACTTTTTTGTCGTTCCAGCTGCTAAATAGCATCAGCTGGAACGGAAAAAGTTACTTTTAGTAACTTTTAGTTACTTTTTGTCGCAGCTGGAACACGCTCCATGACTATGAAAATAGCACAGCGCAAGGTCGAAAAATCTTCAAATTCAAATGAAAGGGTAGATTATAACACCAAAATGAGTTAATTTTAGTATATAACATGTAATTTGCTTTCAAACAGATTGTTATGGGGGTAGTATGGGTAAAATTATAGCAAACCTTATAACTGGCTTTTGTATAAAGTGAACTTATACTGAATTTATAGTGAACACTCAATGCCTTTTTGTATGCTGTTTACAAATATGATAATTTCTTCAACTGTAAATTCAGATTTAATCACTTTTTTAATTCTTAAAAATGGAAAATTTTCAAAAAATTATGACAGTTCGTATAACTGACTTACCAATAAAGCTAACATACCACTTGATGCCTTTTCTTATGTTCTTTACGAATATAATAATCACTTTTACCCCAAATAAAAATTTAAGCACTTTTTAAGCTGTTAAAAATGACAAATTTTCAATTAAAGTACAAGTTATCCCTCATTTCTGACAAAATAATACTACATTTTCTCTGTGCTGCTTTTGACAAAATAATGCTACATTTTCTCAGTGCTAAAATTATTTATAATAAGGTTGGGTTAGGTTAAAAAGTGCCTAAATCTGAATTTACTGTAGAAGCAATTATTATATTTGCAAAGAGAATAAAAAAAGGTATAAAGTGGTATATTCACTTCATACAAAAGCCAGTTATATGGTTTACTATAAATTTCCCATAGTATGCCCTTGCTGCAGGGCATGGTGCCTTATTGTACAAGCTCCATACCCATACATTAGGGAATGCCTGGCTTTGGAGCACCATTGCTGGAAAAATTTATGATTTGTGAATGGCATGGTAGTGTAGCTTTAAAATACACTGTTAGTAAGAGTAAACTTATGCATACAAACACAAAAGTTAATGTCAATTCTTATAAACATATACTACCAGGCTGTTCCAAATGAAAGATTATCTCAAAATAGTAGTATGAAGTTCTTTGTAAAAGGGACATGCTGATATGACTGTAACTGACTATAGTAAGATTGGGTGCTACTGGAATATAGTGAGGACAAAGGCATCCCAAGGGAAGGGGGGTGAGGGGAGGTGCTTTATCCCTTCCTTGAAGAAGGTCTGTTGGTAAAAAATCTGGTAAATTTTGACTGGTGTGGTGAAGCCATACCAGTCAAAACTTGATAAATTCTCATGAACTTGATGATATTTTAGGGAATCTACAAGATTATTGCTCAGGGAATCAACCAGAATTTTGCTCAGGTAAAGCTTCAACCAATTCTGCTAAAACTTTGAAAAATTGCAGTAAAATCTCAAAAAGTTCTGGTGAAATTCTGAAGCTGCACCCCCCCCCCCCAATCAGGAAGGTGTCAGGACGCTCCTGGGTGGGGATGCTACTGAATAATACTGCATAAGTAGCAGTGTAAGGCACATCAAAGTAAAGTATTCTGTGCTATTGCATATCAAGACATGCAACTTTTTCATAAAATTGGTATACAATTACGCAGGCTATAAAGTTTTCATTGGGTTTACAGGGGCATCTGAGAGTTCTTGTAATAGGCCAACGGGTAATTTTCTTGTTTAACCAGGCTTCTTGTAGTACAGCTTCTCACAGTGCAGTTATGCTGTAACTGTTCAAGATTATCATTGGAAAGACCAAAAAGTCAGTGACGTGGACATTTTTTGGCAAACTTATTATGAAAAAGATTCTGCTGTGAAAATTGTTGATTCAGAGAATTACCACTGCAAAGTTTGTTTTCAGCAAGCAGACAAGGAGAAGGTTCTGAAGTGTATTTACAAGGGACTAGTCAGATACAAGAGGGGAGCAAGCATTGGAAATCTCTTAACCCATCTAAAGGCTGTCCATGAATCTGATGCAGAAGTTCAGAAATTGCTCAAGGTTACAGACAAAGCAGTTGGTACAAACAAAGGGAAATCTGAAAATATCAAGTCATTTCAGGACACTCCCAGATCAAATGTAAGCATGAGCAAAGAAGCAAAACGTATCATTGGACGCAACATTGCACTCCTTTGTGGTATTGACAGTTTACCATTTGGAGTTGTGAATGGGGCAGGATTTGGAGATTACTGTGTGAAACATGTTATGATATTTGTGAAACTATATCAAACTATACACATGTGAAACTTGATATTTGGACTGACTCATAACGTCACCTTAGTTACCAGTGCCACCACCTCATATATCTGAAGGATGAGTTCAAAATGCGAAATTTGACTCATACTACCTTGTGCTTCATGACTGATTGCCATACCACTGGAAATATCTGCAAAGACTACCATGCTACTTTGAAGCTATTGGATATCACAGGAAAAAACTTGGCAATGGTACATGACAGAGGATCAAATCTTGTGAAAGCTTGCTCTTCCTGAACCATTTAGACTCCAAGTCTTGAGACTGTATTGCTCATGGACTCCACAACCTCATCAAAGTTGATGGAGTATCTCATGTATGTGAGGTTGGAGAGGTGGTGAAAAAGGCAAGATTGATTGTCAAGGCCCTCACATACAAAGGTGCAGATCTTACAAAGGAGATTGACTTTGAACATTCAGAAAACTTAGTTCCAGTAATAAAAACTTAAACAAATATATTTGTTATTTCACATTCATTGTCAAAAATAATTGTCTTAAAATTTCTAATATTTTTTTGTTCATTTTGATAGTAATGTGGGGTCTAATTACTCAAATTGCCCTTATATTGCATTATAAAAACTTCCCAGTTAATAAGGTCAATAGTCCTATATCTTGATAAGAACCAAAACAGACTAATTTAATGACTAACAAAGACCCCACCACCCATTGAGTGATATGATTCTTTGATCAAAAGCATTCAACTAAGTTAAAAAAGGGGAGCCAGCATTTTCCATTTCAGAAAATCCCTTTTCCTTTTTCCTTTCAGTTTTCGTGTTTAAGAAAGTCCCCCCGCACACAGAACTGCATAGCCAAAGAGGAAGTACATCCTCCAAAGTTTAAATGACAATGAGATGTGAGATAAAAAAAAAAGGGCATCACCTGCTATTTATTATATCACAGGAGTTTAATATTTCTTTTTAGTTTCATAAGAACAGTGTACACTATAAATATCCCCAGAAATTAAGAGGGATTATATGTGAATTTCCCTTCTAATGGACATAAAATTATTCTGGTAGTAATTTTCAAGGGGTGGGACACCTAGACCCCAAAAAAAGAATTAAAACATGCTTGCAAAATTTAAGGATAAATAAAATTTTAAATATATTTAAAATAGATTAAAACTAAAAAATACATACTTTGGTAATTTCTATGAAATATTCCCTTTTTAATCTTGTTGAAATAAACTACCTCCCCCCTCTATATTTTAAACCACTTTTTTATATTTAGAAACAGAGGTTTATTTTGGTTAATGTTTAACATCTGAACATTGCCAGCAAATCCAACCAAACAGTTCTAAAAGAGGTAAATTTATTCCATGATAGTATTAGTTAAATCTGTGAAACAACATTTTCAATTTGGATAGTAGAATAAATAAAGGCAACTTGGCCTAGTCTTAAGTGTTTAAATAAATTGTCAATCTTTGTTAAATTAAAAAAAAGTGAAGCAATTTATTGCATTATTTTTGGGAAATAGTGTTCCATTTAAGTAGATAATAGAGACTACACAACTTGTTAGCTTTGATATCTTTTTTTTATTCCT
This sequence comes from Artemia franciscana, assembly GCF_032884065.1. Taxonomy (NCBI): domain Eukaryota; kingdom Metazoa; phylum Arthropoda; class Branchiopoda; order Anostraca; family Artemiidae; genus Artemia; species Artemia franciscana. The sequence goes on along the minus strand of NC_088875.1, from coordinate 5,783,029 downwards.
TTAATTTTACTTATGGTATGAGGGTTGCCTGAAAAGTAGCAGTTTATGCTGCATTATTGGAAAAACAGTTGCTAATTATTTTGCTTGATGTGTTTTTTTATTAGTGAATTAATTGAATGTCACAGAATCTTGAGTCTTACAAGTATTAAAAAAAAAAAAAAATTTGGCTTTTTGCTGTTCAATATTTTGGCAACCAGAAGTTTGTTAGAAATTAAAATTGAAATGTTCTGTTTTTATGGCACTTGGTATTAACCAAGTGACATATAGCAATTGAAAATTCTGTCAGTCTGTCTGTCTGTCTGTCGGTCCTAGTTTTGCTACTTTAGGCACTTCCAGGTAAGCTAGGACGATGAAATTTGGCAACCGTATCAGGGACCGGACCAGATTAAATTAGAAATAGTCGTTTTCCCGATTTGACCATCTGGGGGGGGGGGGGGGAGTGGGGGGCCGGTTAATTCGGAAACGATAGAAAAAATGAAGTAATTTTAACTTAAGAGCAGGTGATAGGATCTAAATGAAATTTCATGTTTGGAATGATATTGTGTCTCAAAGCCCTTATTTTAAATCCCGACCGGATCTGATGACATTGGCGGGAGTTGGAGGGGGGAAACCTAAAATCTTGGAAAACACTTAGAGTGGAGGGATCGGGATGAAACTTGATGGGAAAAATAAGCACAAGTCCCAGATACATGATTGACATAATTGGAACGGATCCGCTCTCTTTGGGCTAGTTGGGGGGGGGGGGGTAATTCTAAAAAATTAGAAAAAAATGAGGTATTTTTAACTTACGAACGGGTGATTGGATCTCAATTAAATTTGATATTTAGAAGGATATCGTGTCTCAGAGCTCATATTGTAAATCCCGACCGGATCTGGTGACATTTGGGGGGGGGAACCTAAAACTTGGAAAACACTTAGAGTGGAGGGATCGGGATGAAACTTGGTGGGAAAAATAAACACAAGTCCTAGATACATGATTGACACAAATGAAATGGATCTGCTCTCTTTGGGGTAGTTGGGGGGGGGGGGTATTTCTGAAAAATTAGAAAAAATTAGGTATTTTCAACTTACAAATGGGTGATCGGATGTCAATGAAATTTGATATTTAGAAGGATATCGTGGCTCAGAGCTCTTATTTTAAACCCGACCGGATCTGGTGACATTGGGGGTTCTGGGGTTGGGAGGGGGAAACCTAAACTTGGAAAACACTTAGAGTGGAGGGATTGGGATGAAACTTGGTGGGAAAAATAATCACGAATCCTAGATACATGATTGACATAACCGGAACGGAACCGCTCTCTTTGGGGTAGTTGGGGGAGGGGTTAATTCTGAAAAATTAGAAAAAATGAGGTATTTTTAACTTACGAACGGGTGATCGGATCTCAATGAAATTTAATATTGAGAAGAATATCGTGTCTCAAAGTTCTTATTTAAAATCCTGACCGGATCTGGTGACATTGGGGGAAGTTTGGGGTGGGGGAACCTAAAATCATGGAAAACACTTAGATTGGAGGGATCGGGATGAAACTTGTTGGGAAAAATAAGCAGAAGTCTTACATACGTGATTTACATAATTGGAACGGATTCGCTATATTGGGGGGGGGGGGTTAATTCTGAAAAATAAGAAAAAATGACGTATTTTTAACTTACGAAGGAGTGATCGGATCTTCATGAAACTTCATATTTATAAGGACCTCGTAACTCAGATCTCTTATTTTAAATCTCAACCGGATCAAGCGTAATATGGGGGGGGGGGGCGGAAATCTTATAAAATACTTAAAGCGGTGAGATCAGGATGAAACTGGATGGGAAGAATAGAAACCTGTCTAAGATACGTGACTGACATAACCGGATCGGATCTGCTCTCTTTGGTGGAATTGGGGGGGGGGGGTAATTTTGAAAATTGAGGTATTTGTAACTTACAAAAGGGTGACCAGATCTTAATGAAATTTGATATTTAGAAGGATCTTGTGCTTTAAAGTTCTAATTTTAAATTCTGACTATATCCTGTGACATTGGGGGGAATTGGAGGGGGAAACCGGAATTCTTGGAAAACGTGAAAATTGGGGTATTTTTATCTTACGAATAGATGATTGGATCTTAATGAAATTTGATTTTTAGAAGGAATTCATGTCTCAGAGCTCTTATTTCAAATCCCGACCAGATCTTTTGACATTGGGGGGAGTTGGAGGGGGAAATCTTGGAAAAACACTTGGAGTGGAGGAATTAGGATGAAGCTTGGTGGATAGAATAAACAAATGTGCTTGATACGTGATTGACAGAATCGTACTGGATTCGCTCTCTTTGGGGGAGTTGGGGGGAGGGGCTCAGTGATTTGGCGAGTTTGGTGCTTCTGGACGTGCTTGGACGATGAAAATTGGTAGGTGTGTCAGGGAGCTGCACAATTTGACTTGATAAAGTCGTTTTCCGAGATTTGACCATCTGGAGAGCTAAAGAGAGAGGAAAAATTAGAAAAAATTAGGTATTTATAACTTACGAGTGGGTGATTGGATCTTAATGAATTTTGATATTTAGAACTATCATGGCCTCAATTCCATAAATACACAGAAGGATGAAAAAATCATGTTCCTGGACTCTAGTTTCAACTTCATTCTGATTATGAAGGTTTTACTTTTCTAGTTCACTAAATTTTTGGAAAAACAAAGCTGTTGTGATTTGATTTTTAGAACCATCTTTGTTTTAAAATATCACAAGAAATTGTTGTCATGTTCCTAATGATCTTTACTACTGAATGAGTTGAGTCTTGACTCTCAAATGTATTAAGATAAAAATGGCTTTACAGAGCTTGAAAGGTATCATTATAGCTTCTGTATTTCTAGGAACTTAGTACTTCCACTCAACTCTATAAAACTAGAGTGCTATTTAGTAGAGTCAATCTAAATTAATTTTAAGAGTTACCTCAAACCAATAGCAACAATTTTGATTTTGGCATCATTGAAACTGGAAAAATTTTTCTTCAATATATAAAATTAGTTGAGTTTAAATTGAAGTTTTTTTGTTTTCCTCTAAAATTAGGACTTAAAAAAAAGTTGTACTTCTAAAAAGTTGGTGACAAAAAAATATGGTGCATATATTATTAATATGGACTAAGTTCTGTTTTTCAGAATCTAGAAATCTTAATCTAAATTTAAATTAAGAATCTCAATGTTCCAGAGGAAGTCAAATGATTCTGTTCTTTCAATAATGTATTATGATCATCTTCATCCATGATTAAAGGAAGATAAGATTTAAAACTTGCACTGTCTTTGGCTTACATCATGGCATCTCGAAAAACCTTGGCCAGGTTGAAGTGGAACAATGCAATCAGTCCCTGATGAGTTTTGTTGGTGCCATTAGTATCTGTAATGAATGGATCTGGACTGAAAGAAATCTTTCAATTAATGTATGATCCCAGTACAGTTCTTCATCTTCCTCATTTTCTAAGTAATAAGGCTATTTCTTGAGTCCTACAAGCCCATACCATTGTAGACGTGGTACTTTACTGGATTCTGAAAAAAAAATTGTAAATGAGGATTCAGGTGTAGAACTTGAATTCAATGCAGAAATTACATTGAATACCATTGAGCTTATTGAAATCAAAAGATCTTATATGAGAAAGTATTGCATGGACAAGCTTCTCTATCAACTCTTAAATCAGAGTGAAGTCAAGAGACTTGAATGGCAATACTATGGATGCAGTACATGGACATGGTTGCCATTCTTCCAAATTTCCTCATAGCTAAGCATATAGGTCAATGGTAACTTCATTTGCAAACAGTTTCCGACATTCTCCCTTACCTTGCAGCTGCTGGTCATAACAACTACACGAAGTAGGCTGTACCTACAGCAGATGAACAGACTTGAACATACAACCCCAACACTTTTCCAGACTTTCGAAAAGGCTTGCATGTTGTGAAAAGATCATATATATTTTGAGCTGGTGTATCTACAGATTTGGTCATAGAACAAGGATTGATGAGAAGTCTGAAAACAGCAACCAGATTGAATAGAGGTAGAGGAATGAAGAAATTACGGAGACTTCAGTAGGTTGTGGGACGTCCAGCTTATGCTCACATAAATTTTCTGATGCAAGAACTGATGGGTGTTTTGTGTGACGCAAGCAACCAACACAGAGTCTTGTATTTTAGGGTAGCAGAGGGACTGCAAAGACGCTTTTCACAGTATCCAAAAGACTGAATGGGGACAAAAAATCTTCACTTAAATATGAACTTTGCTCCTATCATGCATTGTTTTGATGATTCTGGCATGCTCCAAAAGCCAATCAGAGCTAGCAAAAAATCAAGCAGCTTTCAGAAATTGATGCTATTGGGGTAAAATTTAGTCTGACATGCACCTGTGTCTTAGACAGGGGCTCTGTGCTTCATAGGATGCCCTGGGCAAAGAAAGAAACATATTTGGAGATCTTAGAGTGATCCTAGAACTACAATTTATCCAAATATCCAGACGCCATTATTGTCTTTGATAGCTATGACATAGCTGCCTTGACAAAAGATGATCCATCTTAAGCAAAGCTGTATCACTTGACAGTAAGTACTGTTTTGCCAAGAAATGACTCTGAACACCAAAAAGGAAAAATTTATTTCATGCCAAAAGAATAAAGCTTGTCTCGTGAGTAGGCTATAGTGTCTGATTATTTATGAGGCAAACGCCTTAGAACCATTTAAGATAAAGCTGATGCTGACTTGCTTATTGTACTTGCAGTGGTTGAGTGTTTGAGGACTATGGACACTGTATTTATTGGTGATGATACCAGCTTGTTGGTTCTGTTACTTCCTGGTTCCTGAGCACCATCAGTCTACCTGAAAACTGAGCCTAAGGCAACCACTTCAGGTAAAATTTGGAGCATCAAAGCTATTGTTAAGAAGATTGGGAAGGTAAACTTGTAAACTGTTTCCTCTTGATTGTGCAATTCTTAGCTGCAACACAACTTCCCTTCTACGTGGACCTGGCAAAGTTATTCACTTAACCAATTAAGAGACAAAGAGCATTTTAGGGAATATGTTTCAAATTTTTCTTGAATTGACGCTTCGAAAAAAAGAGATTAAAGCAGCAAAAGAGGTTGTACTTTTTACGTTTAACGTGTCAAATCTACTGACCATCTTGACAGTTACCAACACTGAGTCTTTCAGCAGAAACTAGCAACATCTATAACTCCCGTCTATCCCAAAGAGCTACCCCCTACTTCAGGATCAGTGAAACTCCGCGGTTTCCAAGTGAATCTTAAAGTATAAGATTAGATTGGGCTTCTGAGCCCTGTCGTTGATCCTGAGAATTGGGGATGGAGACTCCAGAATGGTATTTAATTAACATGGACGCAACTTTTTCTGCAGTAGCAGTCAAACTTTTTTCTGTATGAATTTAACTTCACTTAATGTTACTCTCAGACCTATATCGACGCTTGCGGGGAGGGCAGACCTATATCGATCTAGATGCAGGGAGGGGGGGGGGGTGATCGCTGAAAATGAACGTTTCAAACAAAATTAAATCACATGTTTGTGATCTACATACCAGATTTACCTGTTACCCACTTTTTATGCGTGCAAATTAAGTTGTTTTAAAGAGTTGTCATTTTAAAAGAAAAGGCACAAAACAATTGTCCCATTTGGCTGATTTTTATATGTTGTAGATAAAAAAAAACTCTGGTCAAAATGGTACCAAAATCAAAAATTTTGCAATTTGTTTGAGGCTAAACCATAGATTGACTGTATAATATCCAAGTATTGCTAAAAGTTTTTTAAGCAGTAGTATCTCTTCAGACATCGTACTATGGACTTGCCCGAAATTCCAAATATGGTTGAAGTCATCACCCATTCTGAGGCTTCTGTTGTCAAAGTTGGTAAGTTTTCCAATTACATTTTTTTGAAACAGAATAAAAGGAAAGCTAATTTACATTATTTAAAAAAAAGCAAAAAACATAAACCTGCCACTTTACATATTCCTGGATCTGACACCAAAGAGTTGAGGGAATATAAAAGTAGTTGGTTAGTGGCTTAAAACAGATTTTAGGGTTAAAGAATTTTCTTTCTGTTCTTCCCGTGTGCCTTAATGATAGAAAATGAAACACTCCCTCACTTCTATGAAAACGTTTACTCACTGCTACCATCCCTAATGGTAAACGTCTAAAGCTTGCTGCGTCATTGGTGCTTCACTGAAAACTATATGTGTCTTGAAATGTCATGGAAAGAATTAATTAAATTAAACTGAACATTTGATATTTAATGATATTGATTGCAGAAAACTCATCAGTTCAAGATTTTATTTCATTTTATTTTTATTTTCAATGTCTTAATAAGAACAAAAAGACTATACTTTTAATATATTTCCTTTTCAGTAAAGCGCAATAATGCAGTAGGCTTTACAATTCTACAGTTATAGAAGGGGGCAATAGCAAAGCTCTTGTTTGTTGTGAAAAGTATGTGTGGCTTCAACATCCTTGGAAGAACAAGAAAACTTGAACTGAATATTTGATATATATTTATTATCGCTGAAGATTAATCGGTTCAAGATTGCATTCTACTTTTATCTTTGTTTTCAATGTTGTAATAAATACAAAAGAAAACATTTGCACTGCAATCGGTTTTCAATATTTACTTATTACTTTTTGCTTCAATTCTTGTTGGATATACAGGAGTATCCAAGGGTGTTGACAGTAGATAGAAGTGAGCCAAACAACTATACTATTTAGCTGTTGCTCTTTCTAAATACAAAACTGTGAAAGAAATTTGTATCTAAAAAACACTCAGTTTGTTGGAAAAAAACATATCTGTCACCATAAGTGAAGTGTCAAATATAATATCCCAAATTTTCTCCCAAAACTGACTAACTAGTCTGTGAAGATTTCCTAGGGCTTTAAAACAAAGAGAGCCAGAAAACCTTTACCAATCACAGCCAAGATTGATAAGCACACACAGTCTTATAGGAGTCTAAGCCTAATTATATGGCCGTTTTTGGATATTTAAATATAATTTTCTCCTTGTTTTTCAGGAATTTCTTATGAAGTAAATCATTATTGGCAAAAAAGTTTATTCAAAACTAAAATAAAAAAAAATTAGGTCAAGTAAGCATTACCCAAATTTATATGATTAGAGAAAATGGAGAAGTCAAACCACTTCTTTTTCTTCCGAAAAACAGAAATTGGAATCTGTAATAGACTCACTTCCTCTTCTAGGAGGTTTCTTTTAAATATACAATCAATTCATCAAAAATCAATACAACCATCAGATAAACCAAAAGACTTTTATTTTTAATTTTCTTTTTGCCATATATATTCATATCTATATATATATATATAAGTAAGTTGTCTGTGTGTTATGTCTGTCGAGTAACGTCATGTTTGTGTGTTGACTGACGTCATGTTTGTCGACTGACGTCATTGTAAGGATTGAGCTGTTAAGTCATGGAAGTTGTTTGTCGACTGACGTCATGTTTGTGAACTGTGAAATTACAGACCAGGACACCGGAACACAAATGACGATTTTTTAGTTTTTTTATTAGTTTTTAGTTTTTTTTTCTTTTTAGTTTTTTTGTAGTTTTTACCTTCTTTTTAGTTTTGTTAGTTTTTTTTTTACTTATGTCCTGGTCGTCATTTATACTCCCTCTGTCCCGGTGCTTTGTTGATTGCTAATCGAACATTCCTTTTGTCCTGGTCGCTTTCTCTTTGAGTGTCGTCATTTATTTTTTTCTTTTTTAGTTCTTTTAGTTTTTACCTTTTTTAGTTTTTTTTTAGTTTTTTAGATGAAAATTTTTTTTAGTTTTTTCCTTTTTTTCTTTTTAGTTTTTTATTGGTTTTTACCTTTATTTTAGCTTATTTTTCAGTTTTTTCCTTTTTTTTAGTTTTTTTTTTATTTTTAATTTTTTTTAGTTTTTTACCTTTTTTTAGTTTTTTTAGTTTTTTTTAGTTTTTTAGCTTTTTTACTTTTTTTTATTAGTTTTTAGTTTTTTTTGTAGTTTTTGCCTTTTTTTAGTTTATTCAGTTTTTTTTAGTTTTTTATTGGTTTTTACCTTTATTTTAGCTTATTTTTCAGTTTTTTCCTTTTTTTTAGTTTTTTTAGTTTTTAGTTTTTTTAGTTTTTTACCTTTTTTTAGTTTTTTAGCTTTTTTATTTTTTTTATTAGTTTTTAGTTTTTTTTGTAGTTTTTGCCTTTTTTTAGTTTTTTTAGTTTTTTAGCTTTTTTATTTTTTTTATTAGTTTTTAGTTTTTTTTGTAGTTTTTGCCTTTTTTTAGTTTTTTCAGTTTTGACGTCACCTGATCCAGTTTTTTCAGGTGACGTCACCTGATCCATCCACAGACAGACAGACAACTTATTTTTATATATATAGATATATCAATCTATATACACAGGTGGAACACAGGGACAAAACTACAATGGCACGTAACTAATATGGGGCGAAAAAAGCTAAAAAAAAAGGAAAAAAAACCTAAAAAGAAAAAAACTTAAAAAACGGAAAAAAATAAAAAAGGTGAAAAACTAAAAATAAATAAAACACCGGGACACAAATGACGACCGTGACAAAGGGACACAACTACAACGGGGACGCTGGGGGGCACAGGGGGATATATAAATGACGACGGGGACACAAGGAATGTTCGATTAGCAATCAACAAAGCTCAAGGGCAATGATTAGAATAATGAGGTATAGATCTGAATACGGACTGTTTTTCCCGTGGACAATTATATATTGCATGTTCAAGAGTTGGTAAACCTGACAATCTATTTATATGCACAGACAATGGGACAGCGAAGAATGTTGTATATTCGCAAGTTTTACGTAGTTAAAAACATATATATATATATATATATATATATCTATATTCACAGGTGGGACACTGGCACACAACTACAATGGCGCGTAACGAATATGGCGCGTAACGACTTACGTGCGTGGGGGGGGGGCTTGGGGGGGTCGCGAAGCGCCCCCACCAACTAGGTGTTGGCCACCAACTAGGTGTGCGCCACTCCAACAGCTAGTATATATATATATATATATATACATATATATATATATATATATATATATATATATATATATATATATATATATATATTTGCTACAATTGCTAAGGAATATATTTTTCTTGGTTTTCATCTAACAAACACAAGGAAAAGAAGAAACGATAGAACTGGATGGCTTGTGGGAAGTACGGGTAGGGGAGACCAGCCCAGGTTCACCCCAGCCCAGGTTTGCCATTTGCGTTTTGCTTGCAACCCATCAACGGAAAGGATCCCAATATCTAGTGTTGGAACTGCCATCTAGTTGCAAAAGTTTAAGTAGATTAAGAAGCATGTTAAAACACGTTTTGTAGATTCTATGCGGGAAGTTGTATTTTGGTGCTTTAAAACTAGGTTTTTGTCCTGATAGAAAATGGAAAAAGTCAATGCTTAACATAAAGGTATGAAAGGACTCTTTATCCAACATGATCATCTACAACTTAGCAACTATGATGGGTGTATATTTGACGCCGTCTGTAGTAATAACTGATCCGCTCTGTTTTTTTCTCAAAAGAGGGAACAAGCCCACCCGCCAACAAGAAACAACCCAGGTTCGCCACACCTAGGAATGGCATAAGGTGTCCTCATCCATTGGCAGTTTTTTCCAAACATGTTTTAAATTTTTGGCTGCTCTGGTTGTTGTGGCGGAAGCACCAACCATGAAAAAAAAACTGATTGTTCCAAGTTGTGCTTTTCATTTTTGTTCAATGTCTGGGACTGTAAATCCTCAATCGAGGATTTTTAAAAATTATAATTTCAGTGGTGTGCTTTTTATTCTGATGTGACATCATTTTTTAGATGTTTCTGGCTTCTTTTCAAATTCTCAAAAAAATTTCTCAAAATTTATTGTTCTTTTAAATCAAATAATAGCTAATATTTTGTATCAGCGTTCATTAGGAAATATTTCTAATAATACAGTGCTTACGACATGTGTTTTAAGATTACGTTGAAAATAATTCATGTTTCACTCTTTAACTGAGCTGTAAATAGAGCTGCACTGATGATTAGAGAAACACTATCCGCCGTTAATCTGATCAAACTTGGGTAGGGAAAGGGTAGTTAGATGATGACTTATAAAAATAACGCTGCTCTCGCGAAAATGAAATAGTTTGGTGGGAAAAAAGAAAAATCAAATCATTCAGTTTCCTTTTTTCAGGTAAAAGAGTGCGATACATTAAGCCAGTTAAAGAAGGGAAAAGGGGTGCTGTGGATCCTGAAATGGTTCAAGCAGCTCTCATTGAAATGTTATTAAAAAACAAAATGCTTAGATCTGTGAAAAAGTTTGGAATACCACAGGGAACTTTAAAGGGAAATGTCACAAAAGCTGAGAAACAGAATATGGATATTGAATTGTTCCCTCTCATTTTTTTTCCAGTTTACGCCACGAGAAAAATTTTGACAGAAGAACAGAAAAATACCCTTGCCAGGTACTTGGAACTTGTTTGCCATATGTTTTATGGTTTAACACCACTTGAAATGCGGCAATTTGCCTGCAGATACTCTGTCGCAAAAAAACTTGCTATTCCAGAGGCATGGTCTTGCAACGAAAATAAAAATGGCGCCAGGGACGCACTTAACTGTCAGAGCGCCTGAAATAACAAGTCTTGGCCGTGCAACTGTTTTCAATCGTGTGACAGTTGGGAAATTTTTCGAGAAACTTGACGAAATATACGGGAGCCACAGATTTACTGCCCTAAATATTTCAAATATTGATGAAACTAGACTCTCAACTGTCCACAAGCCGGGAGAAATTGTTGCAGCAAAAGGACAGAAACAGGTTGGCAAGGTTACTTCTACAGAAAGAGGACAGAATGTACTATGCGTGTTTGTGTCAGTGCCATGGATAATAGCGTTTCTCCAATGCTCATTTTCCCTCACAAGAATTACCCTGAAATTCTGCTGAAAGGAGTGATGCCAGGTACCATTGCTCACGGCTCAGAAACGGCTTTGGATTGGATGTGCAATGCACTTTTTCTTGTTTGGATGAACCATTTTATCAGTCATGCAAGACCGAGCAAAGCTAATCCTGTTCTCTAATTCTTGACAATCTCATTAGTCGTTACAGTAGTGAATTGCTTGAGTTAGCGAAAGAGAATGGAGTTGTTATGTTTCCGCACACAACGCATAAGTTTTAACCACTTGACAGGTCAGTTATGTTTCCTTTGAAGGCATTCTAAAACAGGGAATCTGCGACTTTTATGACCCAGCACAAATACAAGACGATATCCATGTACAATGTATGCGAGCTTTGCGAAAAGGTGTATCCCAAAGCCCTGATTCCAGAAAACATAATAAGTGGTTTTCGTTGCACCGTTGCACCCTTTCGATCCAATGTTTTCAAAGATCACGAGTATCTCAGCTCATATGTCTCTGACCGGCCATCTCCTTTAGACCCAGATGTCTTAGTACCTCCATCACCAGTTTCTGGTTCCCGTGAAGATGATGCGGCTAGCCAGTCTACCGACTGTGAAAACGCTACCCAATCTTTATCGGGCTTACCTTCAGATGTAGACCAACTGGCTGACAAAAACTTCTCTGAACTAATTGACATCTCACCATTACCAAAAGGTTCTCCGAGAAAAACAAATCAGATCTGAAGTGAAAAAAAATCTACCAAAATTTTTACTGATACCCCATTAAGGGAAAGAATCCGCCAGGAAGAAGAACTGAAAGCTGCCAGGAAGAAGAAGAAAGAACAGGAAAAGGGGAAGAAAATGCAAAGAAAGCCAAATTACAAGAAGCAAGCAAGAAACTATTTCTTGAGAGTCCGATCATGTTGAGATAGATCTTGATGATGATAGTGACACCAGTTTGAATCTAGGAGAAGATGAAGAGGACTGGGGAAGCAGGTCAATAGAAGTGGGCGACTTTGTCTTAGTTGGTCTTGCGGGTAAAAAGAGTGGCAAGTGTTTCTATGCTGAGAAAATTTTAAAGGAATATCCAGATGAGCTTGGCTTTAACTTCTTGAATTGGGTAGAAATGAGCAAGTTCGTGCTGACTGAAGAAGAATCGTGCGTCTTGAAGTCCGAGGTTGTAACAAGATTAGGAAAACCCTCAATCTCAGGTGGAACTTCAAGACTTACTGAACGTATGAAGTTTGATATGGACCTTTCAGTATACAATATGGGTTAAGTGAATTATCCTATACCTAGTTCATTTCGTAGCTGTGTGACAAATAACTACCCATATACAACTGTTCTAACGCTATATTTAGAGCAATAGATGCTTTAATGACCATGAGGCAAGATGGTGGAGAACGTGAACCAGGTTGGCCCAGGTTAGCCATCTTTGGAGAATATCACTGTGGCTCTATTTTTTGCTGCATTGAAAAAGATTGACTACTGGGAATTTTTTTTTTTCTAGAAACCCTGTAGATAAGCCTATATTCTAGGATCTTCAGAATTATTATGAATTAAAAAAATTTGTTTACAAGAAATAAAGAACGAAAAAAGTGGCGAATGTGGGCTGGTGTCTCCTAGTCGAGCTGCCTGTTTACAGCAATTTAATGCCTGTAGGCCGGCTGGTACCTATTTGGCTCTTGCTACTCGCTCTCGCTATTTTTGCTCTCACTTTGTTCTATTGAAACAATATTATTATCCACGAGGAAAATCATTTATGCTTTTGTACATGTATCTTTCATCTGTATTTTAAAGTCAACTTGACCAGGGAATTTTGCCATGATAAAATTGAAACAGCAAAAAAGGCAACCGATACAAAATAGAACCATAAAAAGCTCAAAGTTTGTCGAGCTAATCTGCACAAAGCTTGCCCTGTAAAACTCAACTTCAAGTAAAACCAAGAGGAGAAGAGAAGGAATAAATTAAAATAAAAGATGATGAAGAGAATGATTTTTGGTAAAAAGAAAAATGGACTTTAGGAACGGAAAAATTGTGAGTAGAATGGTTCAATAGGTTAGGAAAGACACCAAAAATCAATTAAAAATCATGATTTGTCCAGCAATGGGGCAAGCTCAGGCTTTGCTAGAACCCATCTAGACAAAAAAGAAACTTGAAAAAGACCCTCAAGTAATAGCAACATTGCCCCGGAAACTGGGAAAGATAAATTCCTTACAAACTGTCAAACAATAATTAGTAGTTTATGCTCAAGTTAATTACAATTAAATTTCGTAATATTAAGCAATGTTGATCTTTCCGCTGTGATTTTCTTTTCTTGATTTCTTAACAACTAGGTGGAAATGAAGAGTCAGTTTGTGATCAGGTACTTTGCTGGCGGTGGAAACGTTTGAACTGAGCAAACTTTTTTCAGTTATGGCTAAGCATCCCTCTAAAACCAAACTAGATGCTATTGGCTTGTGTCTTCACACCTATTCAATTTCATTTCTTTTGGCAGAAAGCACATAACTCTTTCAATTTTGGAAACTTGTTAGTATTGTGCATGTCCTAGTATTTGTCCTTTAATCTGTGTTTTATTTTAGAAAATGTATCACTAACGGAATGTGAGCAGCTGTTTGACATTCCAGGCCAGTTGCTGTCCCCTAAACTTGAAAGTGCTCTGAATACTTTTCCAGCTTTTCAGGCCCGTATAAGCTTGAAGCTGACACCCACGAATTGGGAGCTACATGTTCAGATAATGAAGGTACATCTTTAACATTTGGTTTTATTAGAAAAAATTATATTCCAGTAAAAACCAAGTTATATTTTGATGAAAAAAAGGAAACAAATCAAGGGCAAGTACGATTTAAAGTAAGAAATTTACACTTAAGCTGGAATATTTCTAGTGGGAAGATTTTTGGAAAAGTAACAAAAGCTGGTACTATTCAAAAAGCTGGAGATCATAGCTTAAGACTATAGTGTATGAAGCAAGCAGAAAATGGGCAATTGTGGTAAGAACTGCTCCTCATTTTCTGAATCCCTTATGAAGGAGATGATCCTTTTCTAATGATTTGTTCTTGCGTGCAGGCTCTATTTTTGTAATAAACATGAAACTTAATTTTTCGTACCCTCAAATTTCTTTGAAGTTGTTATACGGAATTATAGGTACACCGACCTGCAAATGATGCAAACAAAATACTGCAAAGATGACAGAGAGGATTATCAGCAAATTGTTACATATATATCCCTTGTCTTAAAAGTTGAGCCAGAATAGTTTCATAATATGTACCACAATGGTAAAGTTGGCAACCTGTCGAAATTTTAAATGATGGTTTGCATTAATGAATTTGTGTACGAAAAAGCTTCGATCTGTTATACTTTGATCAGCTCATCAAGAAATATTGATCAGCATTGAAAGGTATTTTTTTGGTCTTGGATTAAAGGAAAATTTTCAGATATAATAAATATATATGCTATGCGACCATCAGTTTAGTTTTATTGTGAATCTGAAGACTTCGAATGTCGGTTATTTATTTGAGTTAGATAATTTTTCATATGATTAAGGGTCATATGAACTTTAATTGCAGTATATTTTGCGTATTTGATTGTTTTAGATGTCTTTTAATTTGTATTTTGTTTCAGAAGTTGAAGGTACCTTGACAAGAGAAACCGGAACATCTAATTCAGAATTAGCGCTGGATCCTCAACTACTTCTTGGTATTTCGCAAAGTTTTTCTGCACCCTCCTCTGACTCTCAGGAAAGGGATAGCCGTAACGAAGGTAAATTTTGCGCATACAGTGATGACTTGGTTTACAAAATAGGTTCTTTCACATATTAATTTTTACGTCTCTTCCGCAGGAAAATAAAAATAAATATGAATCGGATAAGAAAGTCTCTAAGTGGAATAGGAACAAATCCTCAGACATGCCAATATGGGTCTAACTTTTTCCCCTTTTAGTCGCACCACCAAGAATAATAAGGGAATAGAAGTTCTTTATGTCTTTTTGCTTCCACAAACAGAAGAAACTAAGTTAGAAGATTTCTGTAATGTCACAAATAAAACGGAAGGAAGTATCAGTCATTAAAGCCAAATACTTTGGCCATGAACAATGTTAAATATTGGTTTCCTAAAACCGAAGTTTCTTAGAGATAAGTAAATAGCCAAATTAAGACAAAGTCATATACCCGTCTCCCTAACTGTATTTTAATTAACTAGCTGAAAGGAAAATGTGGTTTATTCCCGCTTTCTTTGGCTATAGTGAGTGAAAGCTTGAGATGGCTGGAACTCATACTGCGAATAAAGGATGGCAGAATGCCAACGGCTGTCTTTGCCGCTGGCAAACTTTTTTTACTTGGCGAACTTTCACCTTCTTTTTATTCAAAATTGATGGTGTTTGCCAATTACGTAGGGAGTGCGGCAGTTGACCCCCCCCTCCCCTCCCCCAATAATATGGTGAAAATATTACTTAGTAACATAAAAACTGTTGCTCGCTATAAGTTTTAACTTCGTTCTTTACTTTGAGCAGATATTTTCTAAAACTAATCCATTCTTGTCCTCAGTATAAAAAAAAAATAAAACAGGGGTTACTCTTCCTAATTTGGCTACATTAATCTTCTATATATATAAAAATAAGTTGTTTGTGTGTTGTGTGTTGACTGACGTCATGCATGTTTGTTGACTGACGAAATTACAGACCGGGACACAAATGACGACCGGGACACAGGGAATATAAATGACGACCGGGACACAGGGAATATAAATGACGACCGGGACACAGGGACACAACTACAACGGGGATGCCAGGGGGCACAAGGGGGATATATAAATGACGACCGGGACACAGGGAATGTTCGATTAGCAATCATCATCAACAAAGCTCAAGGGCAATCATTAGAATAATGAGGTATAGATCTGAATACAGATTGTTTTTCCCATGGACAACCGGGACACAGTGAATATAAATGACGACCGGGACACAAATGACGCCCGGGACACAGGAAATATAAATGACGACTGGGACACTCAAAGAGAAATTACAGACTGGGACACAGGGAATATAAATGACGACCGGGACACAGGAACACAACTACAACGGGACGCCGGGGGGCACACGGGGGATATATAAATGACGACGGGGACACAGGGAATGTTAGATTAAAAATCACCATCAACAAAGCTCAAGGCAAAAGCTAACAGGGCAATCATTAGAATAATGAGGTATAGATTTGAATACAGATTGTTTTTCCCATGGACAATTATACGTTGCATGTTCAAGAGTCGGTAAACCTGACAATTTGTTTATATACACAGACAATGGGACAGCGAAGAATGTTGTATATTCGCAAGTTTTACGTAGTTAAAAACATATATATATATATATATATATATATATATATATATATATATATATATATATATATATATATATATATATATATATATATATATATATATATATATATATATATATATATATATATATATATATATATATATATATATATATATATATATATATATATATATATATATATATATATATATATATATATATATATATATATATATATATATATATATATATATATATATATATATATATATATATATATATATATATATATATATATATATATATATATATATATATATATATATATATATATATATATATATATATATATATATATATATATATATATATATATATATATATATATATATATATATATATATATATATATATATATATATATATATATATATATATATATATATATATATATATATATATATATATATATATATATATATATATATATATATATATATATATATATATATATATATATATATATATATATATATATATATATATATATATACTATATATATAAATAAGTTGTTTGTGTGTTATTTCTGTCGAGTGACGTCATGTCATCATATCGTCATGAAATTAGTTGTCGTCATGTTTGTTATGACGATGACGTCATTAAAAGTATTTAAGAAAATCGTTCAAAGACAAATTTTTAATTGTAAGAAGATTGTGGACGGAAAATGTTTAATTGTAAAATGACTGAAGAACGTACAATGGCAACAGCCGAGGAAGCTGCTCAAAGAGTCTATGCCAAAAAACTTGCGGCTGATAGAGAAAGTAAGAAAAGAAAGCGTGCCGAGGAATCACAAGAACAGCAAGAAAACAGGCTTGCGGCTGCTAGAGAAAGTAAGAACACAAAGTGTGCCGAAGTCAATGTTCATATATATATATGTATATATATATATATATATATATATATATATATATATATATATATATATATATATATATATGTATATATATATATATATTAGCTGTTGGGGTGGCGCTTCGCGCCACCCCAATACCTAGTTGGTGGGGCGCTTCGCGCCCCCCCAAGCCCCCCCGCGCGCGTAAGTCGTTACGCGCCATATTAGTTACGCGCTATTGTAGCTGTGTCCCTGTGTCCCACCTGTGAATAGAGATAGATATAAATATATATTTTTAACTACGTAAAACATGCGAATATACAACATTCTTCGCTGTCCCATTGTCTGTGCATATAAATAGCATTTATATTTATATGTCTGTACATATACAAAGCCTTGTGTACTAATAATGACGTCATATGCAAACGCTCTTTTTACATACAAACAAACATGCATACACACAACTCGCTTTGCGCCACCCCAACACCTAGTTGGTGGGGCGCTTCGCGCCCCCCAACCCCCCCCCCCCCCCCGCGCGTAAGTCGTTACGCGCCATTTTAGTTACGCGCCATTGTAGCTGTGTCCCACCTGTGAATAGAGATATATATAAATATATATTTTTAACTACGTAAAACATGCGAATATACAACATTCTTCGCTGTCCCATTGTCTGTGCATATAAATAGCATTTATATTCCCTGTGTCCCGGTCGTCATTTGTGTCCTAGTGTCCCAGTTTGGATTTTCTCTTTGAGTGTCCCGGTCGTCATTTATATTCCCTGTGTCCCAGTGTCCCGGTTGTCATTTGTGTCCCGGTCTGTAATTTCTATTCAAACAATCCTTGTGTCTCAGTCGTCAATTATATATCCCGCCTGTGCCCCCGGCGTCCCCGTTGTAGTTGTTTCCCTGCGTCCCGGTCGTCATTTATATTCCCGGTCGTGATTTGTGTCCGGGTGTCCCAGTCTGTAATTTTTTTTGAGGTTCCTGGTCGTCATTTATATTCCCTCTGTGTCGGTCGTCATTTGTGTCCCGGTCTGTAATTTATCTTTGAGTGTTTTTTCTTTTTAGTTTTTTTAGTTTTTTACATTTTTTCAGTTTTTTTTCTTCTTTATTTTTCAGCGTCACTATGAAGTACATATCGCCGAACCTTTGTTTTTTAACTTAAATCTGGTAGGCATTGATGACCTTATCCAAGTCAAAATCCCAAACCCAATCATCATCGCTATCATTTTCAGTTTTGATATGTTTTGACTCTCGCTTTCCAGGTGGATTTTCATCTAACTGCGCGGTTTTGCGTTCTTTAGCCACAAGCCTGTTTTCTTGCTGTTCTTGTGATTCCTCGGCACGCTTTCTTTTCTTACTTTCTCTATCAGCTGCAAGCCTGTTTTCTTGCTGTTCTTGTGATTCCTCGGCACGCTTTCTTTTCTTACTTTCTCTATCAGCAGCAAGTTTTTTGGCATAGACTCTTTGAGCAGCTTCCTCGGCTGTTGCCATTGTAGGTTCTTCAGTCATTTTACAATTAAACATTTTTCCGTGAACGCATGTCTTAAATACCATTAATGACGTCACCGTCATAGCAAAAATGACGACAACTAACTTCATGACGTCAGTCGACACAGAAACATGACGTCACCTGACAGACAGACACACAGACAGACAACTTATTTTTATATATATAGATATATATATATATATATATTATATATATATATATATATATATATATATATATATATATATATATATATATATATATATATATATATATATATATATATATTATATATATATATATATATGTAAACTAGCTGTTGGGGAGGCGCTTCGCGCCCCCCCAAGCCCCCCCGCGCGCGTAAGTCGTTACGCGCCATATTAGTTACCCGCCATATTAGTTACGCGCCATTGTAGTTGTGTCCCTGTGTCCCACCTGTGAATATAGATAGATTTATATATTTGTTTCAAACTACGTAAAAATTGCGAATATACAACATTCTTGGCTTTCCCATTGTCTGTCCATATACAAAGCCGTATGTACTAATAATGACGTCATATGCAAACGCTCTTTTTACAAACAAACAAACATGCATACACACAACTCGTTTTTATATAGATAGATAGATAGATAGATATAATACGAATTAACTACGTAAAACTTGTGAATATACAACAGTCTTCGCTGTCCCATTGTCTGTGCGTATAAATAGATTGTCAGGTTTACCGACCCTCAAAGATGCAACATACAATTGTAAATTGGTAAAGCAATCTGTATTAAGATCTATACCGCATTTTTCTAGTGATTGCCCTTGAGCTTTGTTGATGGTGGTTGCAAATGCTAATCGAATTGGGAATTGCAATCTTTTAAATTGAAAAAGCAGATCTGTTGGAATCATGGGAATGCGAGGAATAAGAACAGCCTCACCCTCATAAGGCCCTGTCAAGATTGTGGCATCTATTAGGTTTTCCATTGTTTTTTTTTTTTTACGGCAAGTCGTCATTTATAACTGCATCTCGCAAATGAATGTATTGTTCAGAGCGGAGCTTGGTCTGATTCAGGCGGATATATAGCAAACGTTCTGATTCAATTTTAGCATACATATCCACGACAAATTGGTGAAACAATTCACGGCATTTTAAAATATAATTTTCTTCATCCTGCCGAATCATTAGTCTATAGGAATAATAATGCATTGCACTGCATTTCTTATTCATTTCTTTGTTAGTGGGTGGATTCATCAATTTAATATTAAAGTGATAGCCGTCGGCTCCATCCCAAAAAATGATAGGATATTGTAGGGCATCGTAGCATCGATGAGTTTCAGCAATTCTTAACAACTGAGCGTTTCGCTTATGTAGAATAATATCTCGAGGTAAAAACTGATCACCGACCATAACGATTGCCACTTCGTCGATAGTCGGAGCATTGTATCTACGCACATGTTGGCCAGGAGGCGTTTTGTCAGCGGAAATAACAATTTTATGAGTATCAGTAGGCATCAAATTGATGGCTGTTTTGAACAGACGCACTAAATTATTATTTTCGTGGAAAAGATGTTGCAATTGGGAAACGATTGTCCTTTCAACGTTGGGAGAAATTTCGCAACGTGCATTCAATTCAGAATTTCTATCACTGATGAAGTACAATTGTAAAAATTTATGATTCTCGCCTGAGAATGGTAGAAGGGACCCTGCTTTATGATAAATTTGCCCTTTTACTTTGAAAGTAGACATAAATTGATCTGGATTTTCGATTTGGGCTCCAAACGACGTCATTTGGAAACATGAGTTGTATTGTCTGATTTTTGACAAAAAACGCTTAGATTCTGACGTAGTTCCAGTAAGGAAAGTCTTCAATGGCTCTGGTTGTGCAGCCAATAGAGGAAGTTTAACTTTTCCTGAGGCGCAACACATTCCCATTGTTTCACCATTGAATTTCAAGGCCTTGCAATAGGGACAAATTTTAGACATTGTCCCGATTTGAACACATCTACTCAAGCTATAATCATCGACTGGGTTGTACCTGAATGCCAGGCGATAACTTTCAGATTGCTCTGATTCCTCGGCACGCTTTCTTTTCTTACTTTCTCTATCAGCAGCAAGCCTGATTTCTTGCTGTTCTTGTAATTCCTCGGCACGCTTTCTTTTCTTACTTTCTCTATCAGCTGCAAGCCTGATTTCTTGCTGTTCTTGTGATTCCTCGGCACGCTTTCTTTTCTTACTTTCTCTATCAGCAGCAAGCCTGATTTCTTGCTGTTTTTGTAATTCCTCGGCACGCCTTCTTTTTTTAAATTCTCTTTTAGCAGCAAGTCTGCTTCTGCGTTGCTCTGGTAGTTCCTCGGCATGCTTTCTGTTCTTTCTTTCTCTATCAGCCTCAAGCCTGTTTCCCTGCTGGTCTTTTGATTCCTCGGCACGCCTTCTTTTTTCACTTTCTCTTTTAGCAGCAAGTCTGCTTCTGCGTTGCTCTGGTAGTTCCTCGGCATGCAGCCTCAAGCCTGTTTCCCTGCTGGTCTTTTGATTCCTCGGCACGCCTTCTTTTTTCACTTTCTCTTCTAGCAGCAAGTCTGCTTTCGCGTTGCTCTGGTAGTCAGCAGCAAGTTTTTTGGCATAGACTCTTTGAGCATCTTCATCAGTCATTGTAAACTTAAACATTAATAGATTTCTACGCGAACATATGTCTTATATAACTTGAATGACGTCACCTTCAAAGCAAAAATGACGGCAACTAATTTCCTGACGTCAGCCGAAACATGACGTCACCTGATCCACAGATTCACAGATCCACAGACAACTTATTTTTATATATATAGAAGATATATATATCTATCTATCTATCTATATATATAAAAATAAGTTGTCTGTCTGTCTGTGGATGGATCAGGTGACGTCACCTGAAAAAACTGGATCAGGTGACGTCAAAACTGAAAAAACTAAAAAAAGACAAAAACTACAAAAAAAACTAAAAACTAATAAAAAAAATAAAAAAGCTAAAAAACTAAAAAAACTAAAAAAAGGCAAAAACTACAAAAAAAACTAAAAACTAATTAAAAAGCTAAAAAACTAAAAAAACTAAAAAAAGGCAAAAACTACAAAAAAAACTAAAAACTAATATAAAAAATAAAAAAGCTAAAAAACTAAAAAAACTAAAAAAACTAAAAAAAGATAAAAAACTAAAAAAACTAAAAACTAAAAAAAACTAAAAAAAAGGAAAAAACTGAAAAATAAGCTAAAATAAAGGTAAAAACCAATAAAAAACTAAAAAAAAACTGAAAAAACTAAAAAAAGGCAAAAACTACAAAAAAAAACTAAAAACTAATAAAAAAAGTAAAAAAGCTAAAAAACTAAAAAAACTAAAAAAAACTAAAAAAAGGTAAAAAACTAAAAAAAATAAAAATTAAAAAAAACTAAAAAAAAGGAAAAAACTGAAAAATAAGCTAAAATAAAGGTAAAAACCAATAAAAAACTAAAAAGAAAAAAAGGAAAAAACTAAAAAAAATTTTCATCTAAAAAACTAAAAAAAACTAAAAAAGGTAAAAACTAAAAGAACTAAAAAAGAAAAAAATAAATGACGAAACTCAAAGAGAAAGCGACCAGGACAAAAGGAATGTTCGATTAGCAATCAACAAAGCACCGGGACACAGGGAGTATAAATGACGACCAGGACATAAGTAAAAAAAAAAAACTATCTATATATATAAAAATAAGTTGTCTGTGGATCTGTGGATCGTGGATCAGGTGACGTCACCTGAAAAAACTGGATCAGGTGACGTCAAAACTGAAAAAACTAAAAAAAGGCAAAAACTACAAAAAAAACTAAAAACTAATAAAAAAAATAAAAAAGCTAAAAAACTAAAAAAACTAAAAAAGGCAAAAACTACAAAAAAACTAAAAACTAATAAAAAAGCTAAAAAACTAAAAAAACTAAAAAAAAGGCAAAAACTACAAAAAAAACTAAAAACTAATAAAAAAATTAAAAAAGCTAAAAAACTAAAAAAACTAAAAAAACTAAAAAAAGGTAAAAAACTAAAAAAACTAAAAACTAAAAAAAAATAAAAAAAAGGAAAAAACTGAAAAATAAGCTAAAATAAAGGTAAAAACCAATAAAAAACTAAAAAAAAAAACTGAAAAAACTAAAAAAAGGCAAAAACTACAAAAAAACTAAAAACTAATAAAAAAAGTAAAAAAGCTAAAAAACTAAAAAAACTAAAAATACTAAAAAAACTAAAAAAAGGTAAAAAACTAAAAAAAAATAAAAAATAAAAAAAAACTAAAAAAAAGGAAAAAACTGAAAAATAAGCTAACATAAAGGTAAAAACCAATAAAAAACTAAAAAGAAAAAAAGGAAAAAACTAAAAAAAATTTTCATCTAAAAAACTAAAAAAAACTAAAAAAGGTAAAAACTAAAAGAACTAAAAAAGAAAAAAATAAATGACGACACTCAAAGAGAAAGCGACCAGGACAAAAGGAATGTTCGATTAGCAATCAACAAAGCACCGGGACACAGGGAGTATAAATGACGACCAGGACATAAGTAAAAAAAAAATTAACAAAACTAAAAAGAAGGTAAAAACTACAAAAAAACTAAAAAGAAAAAAAAACTAAAAACTAATAAAAAAACTAAAAAATCTAAAAATCTAAATAAACTAAAAAAGAAAAAAAAAAGGAAAAAAATAAAGGAGAAAAACAAAACTAAAAAACGAATGTATATACAGACCGGTACACCGGGATACAAATGACGACCGGGACACAGGGAATATAAATGACGACCGGGACACAGGGACACAACTACAACGGGGACACCGGGGGAAACAGGGGGATATAAATGACGACCGGGACAAAAAAACTAAAAAGAAAAAAAAAACTAAAAACTAATAAAAAAAACTAAAAAATCTAAAAATCTAAATAAGCTAAAAAAGAAAAAAAAAAGGAAAAAAATAAAGGAGAAAAACAAAACTAAAAAACAAATGTATATACAGACCGGGACACCGGGATACAAATGACGACCGGGACACAGGGAATATAAATGACGACCGGGACACAGGGACACAACTACAACGGGGACACCGGGGGAAACAGGGGGATGTAAATGACGACCGGGACACCGGGACAGGGAATGGTCGATTAGCAATCACCATCAACAAAGCTCAAGGGCAATCATTAGAATCATGAGGTATAGATCTGAATACAGATTGTTTTCCCATGGACCATTATATGTTGCATGTTCAAGAGTCGGTAAACCTGACAATCTATTTATATGCAAAGACAATGGGACAGCAAAGAATGTTGTATATTCGCAAGTTTTACGTAGTTAAAACCATATATATATATATATATATATATATATATATATATATATATATATATATATATATATATATATATATATATATATATATATATATATATATATATATATATATATATATATATCTATATTCACAGGTGGGACATAGGGACACAACTACAATGGCGCGTAACTATTATGGCGCGTACTGGAGATGGTTCCTGCTATGAAAAACAAACTTATATCGTCGACTTAAACGTTATGACTATATTTATTGTCAAATTTAATCATTATATATGAAGAGTCATTAGAAATAGATTTGTTAATCAGCTACGTTTTGAACATGATTAATCATTATCTTAATGAGCCCTGGATCCAAAAGCTTCTAGTACCTGAAAAGTGAAATTATATAACATTTAATAGTAGATTATTTCTAATACTTTAATTTAAAACGAAACATTTGCTGTCAAATTTGGGTTTGGAAGATAATTAGAAATAGCTGCAAAATCCAAATATCTGTAAAAGCTATAAAAATATGCGAGAAAGAGATAAAACCAATAGTAAAACTATTCCCAACTTATCCTTTCAATTTGATTTTGGGTAGAGGGGATTAAACGTTTTACAACCCTTTTTTGAGGCTGTGGGGGAGTCGTCTCTAAAGTTGTTGCTATTGAACCTTTAATTATGCTTGAACATTTTTTCTTTAATTTTAATCATTATTGAGAAGTAAATATTACGTGTTATTCTCCAATATCGCTTTACTTTTAACAAAGCTCTACAGTTTCCAGTTCAATGAACTCTTGGATGTTTCTATGTTTAATGCCTCGATTCAAAGAGACCTGATTGGAAAAATGGTTGAAACATAGTTAAACTCCCTGATCATGACAAGCAGATCAATTAGCTCCGCTATTGATCTGCCTGTCATAATTTTGACAGATTCTAACAAGGTCAATTTTGGTTCATTGCGTAAGGGTCTCAATGAATCAAAATCATAATTAAGGGTTTATTTTGACCCTAGCTAAAACATTCCTAAATTAAATCGCGTCTTTACTGTGAAATGGAACTGTTTTAATAGATTCCAACATTATTATGATTATGCTGGTGCAAAGAACACAGCCTAGTTAAAATGAAAAATATTTTTCTCTATTCATTGTGTTTTTTGGCAGAATGTTTTGTTATGAACCAAAATTAAGGAGTCATACATATGATTTTTTTTATTTGCTTTATAGTTGGCTGTTATGTTTTACTTGGAAACCATATGTAATATTTCCGATATAAATTAAAAAAGAGAAAATACTGGAAAATTTGGTTGTATTTAGGTTCTGTATATTCTATTATAGTCAATTATATCAGCGGACGACTGAAGGTTTTGAGTTACTTTAAATCTTTCATTCTCAGTTGAAAATCATTCTCTAATATTCAGAGTATTTGGTTTTGGATATTTTAAAATGAAGAATTTCATAGAGATTATTGTTGCCTACATCTATAATGGTATCATTGAGCTAGACAGCCTAAAAAGGTGGATAAAGTCAGCCACGATAATTAAATCCTGTGTAGTGCATAAAACTAAATTCCTTGCAGTAATGATAGGTGGCGTTGGTTGCTATTGGGTTTTAAATTTTCAGGTTTTTTTTTGCTTCCCCTTCTTAGTAGATTATGTCCATAGCCGTAATTTTTCGAGATACGCCAGAGCACATGTAAGATCAGTAGCAGGTCCTACAAAGGGTACTTTTAAAAGTATTACATCTGTGAAAGCATATTTTTATTAATTTAAAGTTTATTTTGACTCCCAATAAAATGCTCCTTAAGAAGGTTGCTTCTTTGATTTGAAACTAATGTTAATTTTGTCTATCCTTACTTTTATTTTTGTTTGGTTTTGTCAAGTACATTTGCTGTTCACCTTAAACTATTACGTAATTTTCAAAAATTCTGTTATTCGTATTTTTAATGGCTGTGATTCTCGGTTTTCAGTTGAATCAGCTTATACAAAAGTCTGTATTATGTCGCTTGCTGGCCTATTTATCTATATATAGAAAAGTAAGTTGTCTGTGTGTGTCGAGTGACGTCATGAAGTTAGTTGTCATGTTTGTTATGACGATGACGTCATTAAAGGTATTTAAGACATTCGTTCACGGAAAAATGTTTAATTGTAAAATGACTGAAGAACCATTCGTTCACGGAAAAATGTTTAATTGTAAAATGACTGAAGAACCTACAATGGCAACAGCCGAGGAAGCTGCTCAAAGAGTCTATGCCAAAAAACTTGCTGCTGATAGAGAAAGTAAGAAACGAAAGCGTGCCGAGGAAGAGGAACTACCAGAGAAACGCGAAACCAGACTTGCTGCTAAAAGAGAAAGTGAAAAAAGAAGGCGTGCCGAGGAACTACCAGTGCAACGCGAAACCAGACTTGCTGCTAAAAGAGAAAGTGAAAAAAGAAGGCGTGCCGAGGAACTACCAGTGCAACGCGAAACCAGACTTGCTGCTAAAAGAGAAAGCGAAAAAAGAAGGCGTGCCGAGGAATCACAAGAACAGCAAGAAAACAGGCTTGCGGCTGATAGAGAAAGTAAGAAAAGAAAACGTGCCGAGGAATCACAAGAGCAACCTGAAAATTATCGCCTGGCATTCAGGTACAGCCCAGTCGATGATTATAGCTTGAGTAGATGTGTTCAAATCAGGACTATGTCTAAAATTTATCCCTATTGCAAGGCCTTGAAATTCAATGGTGAAACAATGGGAATGTGTTGCACCTCAGGAAAAGTTAAACTTCCTCTATTGGCTGCACCACCAGAGCCATTGAAGACTTTGCTTACTGGAACTACGTCAGAATCTAAGCGTTTTTAATCAAAAATCAGAAAATATAACTCATGTTTCCAAATGACGTCGTTTGGTGCCCAAATCGAAAATCCAGATCAATATATGCCTACTTTCAAAGTAAAAGGGCAAATTTATCATAGAGCAGGGTCCCTTCTACCATTCTCAGGCGAGAATCATAGATTTTTACAATTGTACTTCATCAGTGATAGAAATTCTGAATTGAATGCACGTTGCGAAATTTATCCCGACGTTGAAAAGGACAATCGTTTCCCAATTGCAACATCTTTTCCACGAAAATAATAATTTTGTGCGTCTGTTCAAAACAGCCATCGATTTGATGCCTACTGATACGCTGTTTGTGTGTCGACTGACGTCATTATAAGGATTGAGCTGTATGCGTCATGAAGTTGGATTGAGCTGTATGCGTCATGACGACCGGGACACAAGGGACACGTTGGTGGGGCGCGAAGCGCCACCCCAACAGCTAGTTTCTTATAAGTGTCAGTTTATGTTTGATTTGTTACATTTTCTAGCGCTTGATTGTTAAGGAAATATTTTTATTACTGTATCACAATCTTATAATTAGAACGTGTGAAATTTTGCGGAAATTATAAAACCTCGTAAAAAATTCGCGCGGGCAAGGTTTTCAAAGTGTCTAATCTTCCCAGTTCTATCGAATATGATTCGTGTGAATATATATTAGGAGACTGAGAGGCTGGCCTTTTGGGAGCTGCTGAGGAACTGCCTTTAGTTCTGAAAATACAATTCTTGCTATTTGAGTAGAATTTTGAGCCATATCAAATGTTTTTTTCAAAATTCAGGAAGTGTATTTGTATATCTTTAAATGCTTATAAAATAGAATTGAGCAAAGTTATGAAGCTGAAAACAATTTTGTTGTATTTCAGTTAAGCAGAAGATCTATTTTGCAAGGTTTCACTTTTATAACACATATATTTTTAAAGGTCATCAAAGGGCCAGGGCCCTCTAGAGGGAGAAGGTGTAGAGGTGGCTGCTTCAAAATACCTTCCCGGGACATACTTTAGTCTGTAGATTCATCCCTGAAAGTTTCATTTTCCTTTCTGCCTGAACCCTTTCTGAGATGGCAAGAAGTCAATTAACTAGAATTTTACCAAATTTTCAACTGGTATTTTAATTTGTTGTTTGATATAAGCAAAAAAAATAGGTCTAGCCTTTGCCACTCAGGCCTAAAGATTGTACCTACTTTTGAGAATTTTGCCCTTATAACATTGTCAAGTATAGACCAAACTAACTTGCCTTGTCGTAGCAGCCTATGCTAACTTTGCCTTTTTAGCCTAGTTGATGAGGGAATATTCCACTACACTGGGTTGTAAAATTATAGATTACGGGAACTTGCAGCATCTGCTTAGGATTGCCCCTGTCTAGAAGGAAAGAGCAAATTTCTATATTTACTGACCACTGAATATTTTCTCAGTGAAATTTTTCCATCATTGGCACAGTGCAAGACATCAACTGAGGCCTAAAATTTTGCTCCAAAGTGAAACTCTGGCAAAGGTAGTTAGTACAAGTCTTGGGCCTAATCCAAATAGCAAAGACATAGGCTAAACATACCTCTAGAATCATTTACATATAGCATTTATTAGTAAATATTGAGCAGTTTAAATAGATCACTTTATGAATAAAGTAAACATACCACTTGATGTCTTTTTATGGCACTTGGTATTTTACCAGGTGGCAGATAGTGATTGCAATTTTGTCAGTTGGTCTGTCGGTCCTGGTTTTGGTAGTTTGAGCACTTCCAAATAAGCTAGGAAAATGAAATTCAGTACACATTTCAGGGACCAGACCAGATTAAATTAGAAATAGTAGTTTTCCTACTTTGACCATCTGAGGGGGGAGAGTGGAGGACGGTTACTTTGTAAAATAAGAAAAATTGAGGTATTTTCAACTTGGAAACCGGTTGATCAGATCTTAATGAAATTTGATAGAGCGCTTATTTTTAATTTTGACAAGATCTGGTGACATTGGGGGACTTGGAAAGGGAAACCTGAAATCTTGGAAAATGTTTAAAGTTTAGAGATTGTAATGAAACTTGGTGGGAAGAAGCTCTGGGCTCTTACAACCTTGTCACAAGTGCCATATGAGCTCTTGGCTCTTGTTATTAGAAAAAAATTATATTCTAATAAAAAACGAGTTATATTTTAATTTTTTTTTTAAAGAAACAAAACAAGGGCAAGTACAATTTAATTCAAGAAATTTATGGTAATCTTAAGCTAGAATATTTATTTGATTTTATTCGAAAGTGTTGGTGTTTACTAAACTTGATTTGCTCTCAAGTGGGAAGATTTTCAAAAAGTAAATATTACTTTCAAAAAGCTGGAGATTATAGATTAAAACTGTAATGCTTATATATTTCTAAATTAAGATTTAAATCTGTTGATTATTCTGATTTCAAGAAGATAATTTTAAATTTTGAAGCAAGTTGGCCGTTTTGGTAAGAACTGCATCCCATTTTCTAACTCCCTTATGAACAAGATGATTGTTTTCTAGCGATTTATTCTTGCTTGTAGGCCCTTTTTTCGTTTTTTTGAAACTGTATTTTTTGTACCCTCAAATCTCTTTGAAGTTTTACAGAATGGTAGGTACACCAGCCTGAAAATGATACAAACAAAATACTGCAAACATGACAGAGGGTTAACAACAAATTGTTACATATGTATCCCTTGTCTTAAAAGTTAAAAAAGAATTGTTTCTTAGTGTGTACCACAATTCTTAAGTTGACAACCTATTGAAATTTTAAATGATGGTTTGCATTAACAAATTTTTGTATGAATAAACCTTGATCTATTATACTTTGATCACCTCATCAAGAGATATTGATTGGCATTAACAGGAAATGTTTGGTCTTGGATTAAAGGGAAATTTTCAGATATAATAAATATATATGCTATGCAACCATCAATTTCGCTTTATTGTGAGTCTGAAGACTCTGAATGTTGGTTATTTTTTTGGGCTAGTTGATTTGTCATATTAATAAGGGCCATATGAACTTCAATAGCAGTATATTTTGTGTATTTGATTTTTTTATGTCTGTAATTTCGTTGCAGAAGAAGAAGGTATCTTACCTTAAATCGCATTGTCCAGCGAAACAAGCGTTAAATCCTGTAGAATCGCTGGTTAGTGATGACGATGGTTGGACGTCTCAAAGGCATACCACTCAGTCCGCTACGGCTTTGATGACCTTTCTCCATCAACGGCTCTTTTGAAGGCAGCAGTACTGGGGGTCGTTACTGCTTTCTCGGTGAGAGAATTCCACAAATTCACTATTCTGTAAGTGAAGAAGTTATTGCGCAGTCTAGTGGCAGCTCTCTTCTGATATAGTTTCCGACTAATCCCCCTAGTTCTGGCAGACTGGTCAAGTTGAAATAGCTTATTTAATGGAGAGTTATAATTCAGGAGCTTATGCGTCATAATAATATCAACCCATTTACGTCTGTAGACAAGAGTGGGGAGTTTCAGACGGGGTGAGTAGTTTAAGTATTTGCATCCCTCAATTGCTTTCATAGCTCGTCTCTGAACTGTTTCTAACTTCTGCTTGTCACCTTTTTTTTAGGAGGCTAGCAACACACATGCCAAACTCCAAGTTAGCCCTGACCAATGCCTTATATAGTTTAGTCATCACCTTAGGCTACCTACTAGTGATTGTTCTTTTTATAATGCCCAGGGTTTGGAGTGCCTTTGCTACAGCTGTCAGTGTGTGTGTAGTGAATTTTAATTCTGTATCGACTATGACCCACAAGTCTCTCTCCGCTTCAGACGAGATAATAGTCTGTCTCGACCCATCCCTCCCTAACACATGATAAGGGCATTTCAGATTTTTGTTTCCAAAGTGGATTGTTTGATATTTATTTACATTGAATTCAAGCCTCCATAAAGTTGCCCAATGGGAAAGTATCCACAGGTCATTCTGTATAGAGGCTCTCTTATCGGGTGTATCGACAGGTCCAATGAGTTTGGAGTCATCAGTATGAAGACTTGTTTTATTTTTGACTGTGGTTGGTGCATCATTAATATAAATGTTGAATAAAGTTGGTCCCAAGATGGTTCCCTTGGGCACTCCACTTAATACTTCCACCTTTTCTGAAAAGAATACCTGTCCATTTTTTTCCAAATATTTTCACCCTTTGTTTTCTCCCGGAAAGAAACTGGAGCACCCACTCTACGATTTCATTATGTATTCCAATTGCAAATAACTTGGTCCTTGGTTGACGGTGACATACTTTATCGAAGACTTTCGCAAAATCCAATAGAACCAAGTTGACAGGGATGTTTTGATCTAGATGCTCAGTAACATAATCATACGCATCAATCAAATTAGCTTCAACCGAGCGTCCATGTTTAAAACCATGCTGACTATCATTGAGCAGCTCATTGGTGGTCAGGTGTTCGACAATGTGAGTATTCACGATTCCTTCTAAGATTTTACCAGCTACATGTGTAAGACTAATGGGTCGATAATTAGAAACGCTGTTGCGGCTACTCCCTTTGTGTACAGGTATAACGTTAACATTCTTCCAGTCTTGAGGAATCTGCTTAGTATCAAGAGACTTCTGAAATATGTTCGTAAGGGGAAGGGCTATTTCCACTTGAGCTTCTTTCAATACCCGTGGGTGAACTTCATCAGGGCCAATTGATTTGTTTGGGTTAAACAGCTTTAGACGCCTCTCCACACCAGAGGCAACCACAGTTATCTTTTGCATAGGTTCCTCAATAGAATATTCTGGTACCTCTGGTAAGGGGGCATCTTCTGGAGGTGTGAAGACCGACTTAAATTGTCTACTTAATTCAACTGATATATCATTTGGGGTACTAACTATATTGCCATTCACAAGTAGTTCTGTAACTGAGTGTCTCCCTGGATTCCGAGCTGAAGCATAATTCAAAATCTTTTAGGATTAGATTTTGAATCCAATGCCAATCCCGCTTCATATTCTGTCGTAACCTTTCTGGTGAGATACCTAACTTTATTCCGTTTTTTTTAATTTCTCATAGTTTTCATGGGAGGGGTTACTTTTATATTTGCTCCAATACTTCTTCTTTTTACTTACAGCTTGCTTGACATCACGAGTGATAAATGGTAGGGTTTTGGTTCTTCTTTTCCAGGAAATTACTGTATGTTTTTCTGTTGCTTTAATTAAAACCCTTTTTATTTCAAGCCTCCTCCATATTCTCATCATCAATGAATGACTAATCCTGGTTTGCCGGTTCTTGTCTGACCTGATTGTAATTTGTATACACATACTTAATCCAATTATCCTTTTGTGGGTACAACTTAAGCTTACAAGTAAATGCAACATGGTCACTCGCTCCAAAGAGCGGTTCTGAGTCGACACTAATGAGCGTCTCATGGTCATTAATAAACAAAAGGTCTATTAGGATCGCGTTCTTCTCACTTCTATATCTGATCGGAAAATCAATTGCTTGGTATTGTAAATGTTCATGAAGGTACTCCAGAAGTGGGCAATTTGAGTTTTCAACCCCTTCTGCAACAACAAACCCATCAATCCAATGTAATTCCGGTAAATTAAAATCTCCAACAATAAGAACATTCTTATAATATTGCTTCATGACATTATTAATAGAATATACAATTGCTAGAAGGGAACTTCTCTGAAAAGGGGAGGTGGGACTTCTATAAAAACAGCCTTTGACTACAGGGAGACTTCGCTGCAGAATCATTATCCATAATTGCTCAACCCAAGGTTCGTAATCTGAATTTAATGCAAGAGCTCTTACCCGGAGTGGAGATCTGACGGACACTGCTACCCCTCTACCATTTGGCTTTGACAGATTGGTGAGTAGCTCAAATCCAGGCACTTGAATTTGTGTATCAGTAAGAGCAAATGCAGTATGTTTAGGTTTCACCTCAGTAAAGGCAAAAACACTTACTTCATACCTCGTTGATTTGATCTCGTTGATTGATCAGCGGCTTAATTTCATTCATCTTTGTGGGAATACAGTCTATATTGCTATATAGTACCACAAGTCGACTCTGGAGGGTGTCAGCCCATCTGGACACGGTTCTCATTATGGAAAAGAACTCATGTCGTCAACTTAAACGTTATGACTACATTTATCGTCAAATTTTATCATTATATATTAAGTCATTCAGAAATAAATATGTTAATCAATTACGTTTTGAACGTGATTAATCATTTATTTGATGGGCCATGAATCCTAATGCAACCTGTACCTGAAAAGGGAAAAAACACAACATAAAATATTAGATAATTTTTGATACCTAAATTTAACACGAAATATTTTGACGCAAATATTTTGAAGCTGCAAAATCTGAATATCTGTAAAAGCTGCAAAAATATACAAGAAAGAGATAAAAACAAAATTGAAACTATTCCCAAATTATCCTTTCCATTTTTATTTGATTTTGGGTTGAGGGAATATGAGAACTTACTTATCATTCATCTTTCCTAACATATCCCCCCCCCTAGAAAAATTGAACCTATATGGGGACACTAAAAAAGCTAAATCATTTATAAGCCTTTTCTCAGAGGCTGTGTGGGGCGTCGTTTAGCGAAGCCGTTGTTATTGAACCTTTTGATTATGTTTTAACATTTTTTGTTTAATCACTGTTAAGAAGTAAATAGTCCTGGTTACCCTCAAATTTCTTTTTACTTTAAAACTTGCAATTTCCAGTTAAGTGAACCATGTTGGACGTTTCTATGTCAAATCCTTCCGTACAAAGAGGACTGATTAAAAGAATCGTTAAATCATAGTTAAATTCCCTCTAGTTAGGCTCCGCTATTGTTCTTCTTGTCATAAATATAATGAATTTGAAACAGGATCGGTTGTGATTCATTGAGTAAAGGTCTCAGCTAAATTTTTAAGTTCATTTTGAGCCGAGCTAACCTAAAATAATCTCTTCTTTACTGAAAATGAAACTGTTTTTAATAGATTCCAACAATTATTATGATTATGTAAAGAACAACGGCTAGTTTAAATAGCAAATAGTCTTCTCAATTCATTGTTGTTGTTTTTTTACAGAAGGTTTTGTTTTGTACCAACATTAAGAAAATGTACATAAAATTGATATTTTTTTCTTTTTTTTTTAGTTAAGTGGGTTTTGTTTTGCTTGGTAACGCTAAATAATATTTCCAATTTACAGTAAAAAGGAGAAAATAAATTTCAATATTGGTTGTATTTAGGTTCTGTATGCTCTATTATAGTTATCAGCAAATGACTGATGGTTTTGACTCACAGTAAATCTTTGATTCTCGGTTGAAATTCCTTCTCTATTATGCTTAGTATTTGGTTTTATGCACAGATATTTTTAGGTGAAGAATCTCATAGAAATCGTTGTTGCCTTCTTGTATAATGGTATCATTGTGCTAGACAGCCTTTAGAGGTGCATAAAATCATCTATGATAATTTACTCTTGCGTAGGGTATAAAATTAAATCCCTTACGGTTAAGCCAGATGGTGTTGGCTGATATTTTCTCAGATGGATTTAAAAGTTTTGTTTGTTAGCTTCTCCTACTCAGTAGATTAGGCCCATAGCTGTAATTTTGCGAGCTGTATTTTTTTTTTAGATTTGCTAGAACAAATGTAGGATCAGTAGCAAGTCATACAAAGAGCACCATTAAAACTGTCATACCTCTGAAAGCATATTTTAATTAACCTAAAGTTTATTTTGACCCAAAATAAAATACTCCTTGAGAAGGTTGCTTCATTGCTTTGAAACTCTGTTCAATTGATTGTAACATTACTTGGCATAAGCTATATGCAGGATGTTTCAAAATGTACCCCATTCATTGTGTTGATTTTTACAGAAGGTATATGGCTTCATAGTTTTTGGTATTCGATCTAGCACTAACATACGATTCGGTTTCTATATATTTCGTAGAGCCAACTTCACTAGTACTATCACAAACGGAAACACCACTTATAGGACTATTTATAAGTCTTAAAGGGGTACCAGATGTATCTATGATTCCATAACATTCTCCTGTAACGGTGACTGACGTGTCACAAGGGTCTGGCAGTTTTTTGACACAATCTTATTTCCTCTGATTACTATGTCCACTTCCCCATTCAATTTTCTTTTATGCAGTTCTTCATACAATTTTTGTCTCTTTTTGCGATCATGCTTTGACATGTCATTTTAAAGTTGAATAGCACCCTTTTTTTCGAAAGATTTCTTAAGGATTAGTTTCTTTAGTTTGAAATTTGCCACAGAGAAGATAATTGGGATGGGACGTTGACTACTGGGTCCTGGCGTGGTTGTTACGTTTCCTAGTCTGCGAACATTCAGGAAATTAACATCAAGGATTCCATAATCGTTAGCCAAATAATCATATTCAAATCGGGCATCATAAGTTTGTTGAGGAACTCCGAAGACCACTATATTAAGTTTTTTTTTTTTCTTTCACGATACTCGGCAATGATTGCCTTTACGCAATTTTCGAACTGTTCATCTAAAGCTTCTTTCAATGTAGCCACTTCGGCAGTCACTAAGTCTTTTAAGGCGTTATTATCCTCTGCCATTCCTGAGGATTGCTCAAAAGTATGAATCCTATCTTCTATTGCCTGAAACTCGGTGTCAATTTCCGCTTTAAGTTCCTCTTTAAAGCTAGCAAAAGAGTCCTTAACTGCCTCCTTCATCTTAACATCTAGGGTCATTACTGCATTCTCAAAACCACTAAGAGATTTCTTAATAGACACATCAACAACTCGTGCAATCTCGAAGGCATTAACATTGCTCGCTTGGATGTTTCCCTTGCACATTGGACCTTTCCATTGACAACCCTTACGAGTCATTTTTGTAAGTAAGATATTTTTGGTTCTTAGAGCTCAAGACATTCGATACATCACCAGCAATCACAATCATCACAATTCATAGCGCTTGATTCCTCGCTGAAATTAATTGCACATGACCAACATTTGTCCTGTTCTTTTACTGGGCTAGAACGTCCCCGCTTTTTACCAGCCATAACTCTTGGAAAAATAGCCAAATATTCAGTGGTAAGTCACGGACAAATAACAAAGCACAAAATTCAAAACGACTCGTGTTGTGGCCCACTGAAAGAAAGCTTCACGGATCACTTAATGTCTATAAAGTAATTATGCAAGTCTCTATTACCTTTTGCTACACAATACTGTTATGCCATCTTCCAGAGAAATTTTGAATTCGGTGGAGAGTAGGGATTTTCTCAATTTCAAAATCGTCGTTCGTTTCTAATTCAAAATTGAAATCAAACGTGGATTCAGAGACCCAGTGTTCATGCGCAAATAAGAGTGTAACTTTGTGGGCACGGGTAGCATCTAGACATCAACAGGTAAATACAGTGTTATGATTATTTTATTTTTCAATTCAGGCACTTTCAAACTCTGATAAGTGTTCTTAGTCTCTTGTAAATTTGGGAAATTATTGTTTCATGCCACTTGCTTTTATTCACTAATCACAGTATGGATCAACATCCTCAACAAATATCTATCAATAATATATCAGAAATACAAAAATCCAGAATAATATTATTTCATTGTAGCCTAGCAGGACAAATAGGCTATTAGGATCATTGGTCAGCCCTATGGTTGGCCCGTTAGAATGTTACTTAGGGTACCATTGAATTGATTAAAACACAATTAATAAGGAGAAATGGCTTTATGTCACAAATTAGGGGCACATATCCAGTGGTTCAAAATTAAGTATGCACATGAGGCTTCAAGCTTCACTTAATGTTTATAAACTACTTATGTAAGTCTCTAATGTTTATTATTCAACTTTATATTCTTGGGGGTTAAATAAATGTTCATAAAACCCACTAATTATAATAAATTTAACAGAGCAGAATTTCACCTAGGCTAGGTTAATATTTTCACAAGAGAAGAAATCTTGACAAGAGAAGTTGGAACATAGAATTTGGAATTAATGCTAGAAGATCAACTACCTCTTGGTATTTTGCAAAGTTTTTCTGCATTCCCCTCTGACTCCCAGGAAAGGGATAGCCATAAAAAAGGTATGTTTTGAAAATGTAGTGATAATTTGGTTTGCAAAATAAGTTCTTTCATAAATTAATTTTCATGTCTCTTTCACAGGAAAATAAAAATACATGTGAATATAAATCAGAGTAAAGAAAATCTTTAAAGGGAATAGGAACAAATCCTCAGGCATGCCAATGTGGCACTAACTTTTCCCCTTTTTAGTTGTACCACCAACAGTAATCAGGGAATGCAATTTCTTTATATCTTTTTGCTTCCACAAACAGAAGAAACTAAGTTAAAAGGTTTTTTTAATGTCACAAATAAAATATAAGGAAACATCAAAATTATCATTACAGCCTAATGCTTTTGCCATGATCTATATTAAATACTGGTTTCCTAAACCACAATTTTTTCAAAGATAAATAAATAGCCAAATTAAGACAAAGTCATATACCTGTCTCACTGATTGTATTTCAAGCAACTAGTTTAATGGAAAATGTAGTTTAGCCCTGCTGTCCAGGGCTATAGTGAATAAAAGCTTGAGATTGCTATAACAGGTTCTGTGACTGAAAGATGACAGACTGTTACGGGGGGGGGGTTTCTTATGAAATTTGTTCGATTCTTATAGTTTACTGATTGCTTATAAAGTTTGCTTGATTTCTTATATAGTTTAAGTTGTTTGTGGTATGGGAGCCTTATAGTTAATGGATATAGATTGGGAGGGTTCTATTGACCAGTCTCTATAACCTTTGAGACGAATTCATCATCATGACGTTTAGGTTTGCCGAGATGGGCAGATTCCCTTGGGAACGTACCAGTAGACAATAGGAACTGTACCTGTACCTTAACTCAAAGACAAACACAATTATTGACAATAATTTTATTTTCTTACTTCATATACAACTCCAGGTAAAACGGCTCCAATAAATGATAGTAGTATAAAGTTCATCAAAGAGTGAGTACCAAAAAACTGAATTACATTCTTAACTTTTAGTTCACCTTATATATCCCGAATCAACCCGGATTTCTAAATTAAGCACTGGGTAGATTGACCTCAGAAATATTGTAACACGATATGAATCCAGTTTTGGTTGTCAAAAGTATTATTTTGTATCATTTTGTATCATTTTCGACTATTAAAATTGGTAGCTGTAATTACGAAATTGTAACCAAAATTGCATGTTGTAAAACTGTCATAAAAAAAGGTATTATTTTCGACTACCAAAATTGGAAGCTATAAAACTTATTGCGAAATTGTAAGCAAAGTTGTTTGCTGTAAAACTAACATTAAAAAAGGTATTATTTTCGACTACCAAAATCGGAAGTTTTAAAACTTGTTGCGAAATTGTAAGCAAAATTGCTTGCTGTAAAACTAACATTAAAAAAAGGTATTATTTTCGACTACCAAAATTGGAAGTTAACTTGCTGTAATTGCGAAATTGTAAGTAAAATTGCTTGCCGTGAAATTTGTGCCAAAAGTAAAACTTTGTTTGTAAAACTTTTGTTTGAAACTTTCTATAGTGAACGAAACAAGAGACTTAGTTTTGGGTTCCGAAAGGGGGGGGGTTGCTGGTCCATATGTTACATATCCCCTATCCCGCTGTAGATTGACGTCCTCGTCAATCAGAACGTTCCCTGTCCTTAAATTTTTTCATTCATACAGTTTCTTATTGTCAAAATATTCTTTTTTTTTTTTAATTCTTTCACCACAAAAATGATTATATATATAAGAAAACGTATATACCTACACCTGGTATTGAACCTACACCTTACACTTGAATTATATTAATACATCACTTTACATGAATAGGGTTTATACGTGAATACCTGGTTTCAAAAAAAATTAGGTATTTCAATTGATTTCAGGTATTATTACAATAAAGTTAAAAATATACAACGTTACATAAAAGTATTTCCACTTGCACTTTTATTAAGTTCCAACTACTCACTACTTGGCACTTTAATTGTTCACCATTTACTATTTTTGGAATATTATACACCAATCACAATTCTCGTGTCCTTGCCCTATCCACTGATTGAATTAATATAATGTCATTTCTTTAGTTTATCACCCTTAAGTTTTTTTTTTGTTTCTTAAAAATTTAGCATCCGTACAGTCTGTCTTTCTATCACGCTTTTTCAAAATGGGAAGTGCAGGACTAGGAATACCTATCCCCTAGGAGTTTAAGTACAAATGTACGCCTGGGACTACGGTTCTTCCATTCCTTTCCCGCTCCTTTCTGCATTTTAAGCGTTATTGGACTGAGGTACTATTTAAAACCTTACTTTGTGGTTGAATCAAAGTTTATAAGATTAGAATTTTCTGATTTAAATCTTCATTGGGTCTGATGTTGTTGATATCGGGTCTTCGTGTTGTGTTTCGTTACCATCTATGGTGCCTTCGCGGATATGCTGTGGTTGTATTTTGGCCGGATGTTACGCCTTCTCTATTTTGCGATGTCCCATCAGAAGATGAAAATGATTGCAGTATGGTAGATGGCGTTCTCTGAGGTGTTATGTGGGTGATAGCTTTCTGGTTGAATCATGTGTTTTCGGGCATTCCTTGGCGGTTGACGAATCATGATAGGTGTTTTCCAGTTTTCGACCATTATGTAATGTCGGTCAATTGCCAATTTCTGTAATGAAAAAATTTCCAGGCAGAATCATATGGTTATTAAATAGAATAGTAACAACATTATATAATTGTAAAACGATGGTTATGATTAACACTGATATTGTGACATTTATATGATAGGCATATGATTATGTGATTAAACAAGTAACACTGTTTAAAGGCGTTGATTAAGCAAAAGATTAATTTGGAGGTTTTTTTTTTGTTTTTTTTTGTATATTTCTAATTCTTTATACTCCCAACGCAAGACTTTGTAGAAAAGAAACGTCTATTTATAGCATCATAGCCTTTCTATTGCCATGCGTTAGGAATATTTAGTTTAGTAACACAATATCGAAAATTACAAGAGACAACCTCCATTCTCTTGTTTACATTAAGAAGGGACAAGTGATTAAATTTGTCAGAGGTCTAGATCTTACATAAAAATTTTCTGCCAAATATTTATATTACTGATGTATTTCCGCCAAAAAGTAATACAATTAAATCGTATCTTAGCCTTCTAGCTGTAATACACCAACAATATTTATTAATGTAGGGACTGGCTATATGAATATATGGGAAAAGACCTCGATTTTCCCATATTGTTATAACCTCCCTTTATTATGGCTTAAATATCATCCGGGGCTGTAGGGTTTAGTTGATGCATTTCCTGAGCATCAATCGCATCGTTTTTTATCGTTTTTCGTCTCAAGAGCTTTCCATAATTTACTGTGAGTAGCGCTCTTATTGTTAGAGATATAAGAAATACCAAAAATATGGTTATTATTATATTGTACCAGGAATTTGGCGAGAATAGTCCATATTGACTTTCTACGTACTTTAGTCTTTGGTCTTCTGTCGTGAACAACGGTATTTGTAGGTCCAATGCCTCTTTTATTTTTGCTAGCTGCATAGTACCCTTAATTTTTTCTATTTTGGGCCAAATTGATATTTTTGATTCTTCGTTGTTCATGTTTGGTATCGCAAAAGACAAATTTATTCCTTGGAAATTTATTATTTTTGGGCTCACAACGTTTGTGCTAGTTGTGATAAAAGGTGTTTGTACAGTTGTTTCTTTTGTCACGAGTCGGCAACCTTGTTTTATTGTTATTGTTCCAACGTCCTGTAATAATATTTCGGTTCGATAACTTGGGTCAATTTTTTCTGTATTGTTATAGCATGATAGAGTTCCCACTGTCTTTCTAGGTACTGTAAAAAGCCATAAGTCATTTCGTAAATTAATGAAGATTTCTCTTTTTGTGCTTCCTACTAAAGCATCACATGAGTTGGGAATATCATGTTGTTGTGATTCCTTTAGGAAGAGATCTAATATGCAAGATCCGATTTTTACATTATATATAGGTAGCGTTAGTTGGCAGACTAAATTTTTAAAAGAGACGCATTCTTTTAAATCCTGTGAATTGGCGAGTGTATATTTTCTTCTGTCTTGATCAATTAGCATATATTATGCTTCAGGCATAATGCTCATGAAGGAATTGGTCTCTTTAATATTAATTGGAAAAGTAGATATTTTGTATAGATCAAATATGGACTGTTGGTTAATTAATGGGATTGTTACGACAGCAAACAGTTGTTCATTTATTTCGGTGATATGCACCCTTAGTTTGGTATAATATAAAAATAAGTTAGCTACTTCTGGTTCTACCGGTAAGTGGAGACCAAATGTTAAGTGAGTTTTTATTTCACTTAGGATGTTTTTGAGGTCCGACGGATCTACTAAGTCGTAAGAAAGTGCTCCTCCTGTTAACTCAAATAATGCGAATTCAAATTTACTGACATCAGTAGCCAAGTTCAACAAAGACATAATGACAATGTCGAGTGATACCATTGTTAAGCTAGAATCGGAGATTACTCTGTCTACTTCATTTTTCAAATAATTCATTGTGTTGACCGTTCTTGAGATTTTTTTGGAAATGACCTCAATTTTGTCTTTTTGATAGTTGGCTATACTTGCTTGTATTTTTTGTACATGGAGTGTTGTATTCATGGCTGTATTGAGCCTTTTAACATTATCTCTCAATATATTCAAATCTTCCTCGGTTGACAAACCGAATAATCGAGATGCAAGCTCCCCTACTATCGGAATTAAACTTGTTGACCTTTTATATTTACTCTTACGGAAAAATACTTCGAATATACGTGTTGTGCTTTGTTTAAGTTTTTGTATTTCTGTATTGAATAGTTCAAATAACGCTTCCAATCTTTGTCTATATAATATGAGGAAGGCCTGGTGGGTTGATATTTTATGAGCATTTTCCATGGTTAATTCCGGGAGGGGTTCTAATTCAGTCTTCGCTGGTTCGTCAGCCATTGCTAGTCGTGCGCAAGTTTTTTTACCATCTATAGTCCAGCATTCTCTCCAGTGGTTTTCATCTTGGCATTTTTTGTCCCCTTCCATGCATTCTGTTCTGCTATAATCTGTGTCGACAAAAGGGATTTGCCATCTAACTTGTATTCTGCCTTTTTTGCTTGACGTCCAAATTAAACTAGTTGACCGATATGGTTGCCTTACTGTTATTAAAATTTTATCATTTCTACTTGGTACTAGTATACTAGGGGCAATTTCTGTAGTAATTTCTGACATTGAAGTGTCTAATTCTATTGGTTGTGGGTCAGTAAATGGAGGGTTTGATGTGGGGAACGTTTCTTCCATTTCTATTTTTGGGGTAAGATCAGTTTCGATAGTTGTTGGAGTCAATTTATTTTCTGTTGTTGTTTCTTCGTTCTGAGTATTGTAGTTCCTGAAGGTTGTCGTTTCATGTTTCCTTGAAGTGTTTTTAGAAGTTGTCATTATTTCGTTTAAGTTTTCTTCGGTATTAGAAGTAATACGTGGAATATGGGAGGTTGTGTTTATTTTGGTAGCTTCTGTTGTAACGTTTATTATTCTACAGAAATATTGACATTTAAATTTGTACTTCGGTTTGCTGGTCCCAGTAGTGGAATTTAATCCTACTTCAATATTTTCTATACCTCTTATTATCTCTGGTATTTTATTTGTTCGTGTTACAAGGTCCGATACAATGTTTGTTGTTTGGGTTTCAATTGCAGCGGTTTGTTGTGTGTTTTTAACTTCTGTTGGCTTTATTTCTGAAAGATTTATTTCTCCTTGTACGAGTTTTTTCTCAGATTTTGTAGCTCGTTTTGGTCCATTCCATAGTTCTTTGAAGAAATTCCATAATGTGGGCAATTCGTTTAATAATGCATATTGTCCATCGTAAAATTTGCTTTGTTTAAGTTGGGTCTTATTTGGTTTAATTATGTTTTGAGTCTCTTTATCGGTATCTAAATTTTGTTTTTCACTAACTGATCTTTTTTTTCTATTATCTATGGCTTTTCCGAGTCCTATAGCTTTATCGATTTCGGCCATTTTTGCATCAAAATCATCAATTACTTTCTTTATTTTGACTTTGGGATAGGTGGGAGATGGATAGGTAAGGGAAGGTATATCTTTCTTGGAAGGTATATCTTTCTTTTCTTTGTGGTTGCTTTTGCTTGCTTGCAGTCCCTTGTCCGATTTTAGAAATTGAAAGATTGATTCCCTTAAGTCATAGGTGTTCTTCTCTAGCCGTATTACTTGGTGGAATAAAGTTTCGAATGGCTTAGGGTCTAGTTTCATAAATATTTTCCACGCGTTGTTACTGGTCAGAAGTGAGTTCTCATGCTTGAAAATCACTCCATGTTTTATGATATCTTGTGTGTTGGAATGGACATACAGGGTCATCAATATGGTTATCAACTTCATTATTTCTAGAAGAGTTATTTCAGTGATTAGTGTTTTTTTTTTTTTTTTTTTTTTTTTTTTTTTTTTTTTTTTTTTTTTTGTGGGGGGGTTAAACTTTGTTGGAGCTATGTAACCTTAATATTTTTTCCTTTACCACCTCCACCAATATTAGGTGTT
Organism: Artemia franciscana; assembly: GCF_032884065.1. Classification (NCBI taxonomy): domain Eukaryota; kingdom Metazoa; phylum Arthropoda; class Branchiopoda; order Anostraca; family Artemiidae; genus Artemia; species Artemia franciscana. Next base: position 5,739,860 of record NC_088875.1, on the reverse strand, counting down.
AATATTGTTAGTATATAACACAAACCATATAAAGTGAGTTAATTTTCTCTTCTCCAAGGAATTATGTTACTCTCCTCTCTTTAAATTAAAGTTTAAATTTGACAGGTTATTTATTATTTATATTAAAGATAGGTCCCTTTTTATCAATTTTTTTAAATTCCGACTTTAAAGATTCAATGGTTTTAAAATTTATTTCTAGTATATGGTCGCCGTTCTTTATATTAATATACATAAGATAATTTACAAGACATTTTGGTATTTTAAAACTTTCTAATGTATGGTTAATGTTAAATTTCTGCATAATTGTTCGTATTTTGTTTCTACATAGTTCTTTTAGACTTGTTTGATTAGTTGTATTGCAATTTATTTTATATTTTAATAATTTATAACCAAAAGAGGGATTGACACCTTCTACTATAGTTTCCGATACGATGATGTCTGTTCCTGGAAAGATTTCTGACCATAAGTATTGTTCACTTTGGTATAAATGTACCGTTAGTTTCTTTAGCGCATCGTAATCTTCTCTTCGTAAAATGGGACATCCCTCTAAGGGTTCATTTTCTGTAATGTTGACATATTTGTTGTAAACTGAGATAATCCAGTTTGATTTAATAGATGATTCTAAGTCTTTTTCTACTATTATTAATATGAGATGTAAGGGCCAGATAATTGTGAAGTTATTTACATCACAAAAAATATCTAGATGTTCGATAATTAGTTCTTCTATTAGGGGGTGACTCTTCTTGGTAATTTTGTCAAGTATTGTTTTAAATGTTATTGATGAGAATTTTCTTATATATTCATAACCCTCCTTAACTACTTCTTCTGAAAATTGACAATTTAACATTATATTCATTATATCCCTGATTAAATAGTTTTTAAATATGATTGGTGTTCTTAAAAATTTATAATTTAGATTCCTTACTGCATCAATAATTAAGCTGTTCCACATTGCTTCGTTTAATTCATAGTTAAACCTGTATAAATCGGGTAAACTATAATAGGTAGCACTAGGTTTTATTTGGTCTAGGAGGTTATATTGTGTTTCATTTTTTTTGAGATTAGGGTTACTCCTTGTTTTTTTTTATAGGCATTTTGTTAGTTTTATTAATTAAGCAGAATATAACAATTTACCTGTTATTGTGGGAATAAGTTGTGGCTTATCTAGAAATAGTATTATATTAAATTAGAATTTAAATTAATTTATTCCTATAGGGTCTTTTATTAAAATTTTTTTAACAAAGTATATTATTATTTATACGCAATTCCAACGAAATCTTGCTTCAAGATAATAATGGTCTGATCCATTTTGACTATTCGGTAATGGTCCTATTTTTAAGCAGTCCTTGTATGTTGGGAGACGAAGTCTTTCTAATAGTATTAATTCTTGTTTTTCATGTTTGTTGAATTTTTCGTCAATATTACTGTAGAGAATATAGTCAACTAAGTTGTGACAAGTCGAATTCAAACGAACTTTTGGAAATTCATCTGAATTATAAACACTTTTAAGGGCAAATTTATGTGTTAATGTACCGGATGAAAAAAATTTCTTCTTCAATGCAGTTATTTTGTTTTAGTTCTTGTAAGTACTGACAAGAATCAGAAATATATAGCTCCTTTGGGAGAAAGGTTTTCCCAATTTTTTGTGAACCACAGTCTGTTAGTTCTTTTATATCTAGGTGTTCATACTTAAGCCTTCCTTGGCTTAGAAAAGAGTATAATTTGCTTGAAGGGGTCAAATTCAAATCACCACAAAGAATAACTGGAAAGTAGTTAGTATTTTTGCAAGTAACGCGGTTAATTTCTGCAAGAAGTATTTGGAGTTGGGCTAAACGCACATCTTCTCTTTTACGGTTGTATAACAAATGCGTATTTACAATGCATATCTGTTTATCCGGGTTTTTAATTGGGGTGAGAATGGAAATAAGTGCAATGTTATCTCGATTAAGTAGATCTATTCCATTCTTTTGCATTTCTAAGGAATGATTTTCTTTTAGGCTAAATTTACATTTCTTAAAAAAGGTGGTGCACCCATCTATCTTTCTTTGGGTTTTTTGTTTAAACACTCCGTCATACCCCTGAGATTGAAAATACGATAAGTAGGTTTTATAATAATGGTCAGCTTCCAATTCCTGTAAGCATACAATATCTGCGTTTGAAATTTTGAACTGGTTAAAAAGTCTATTTTTTCTATCTGGCCATTTTAAATTTTCTTCGTTACATTTACAGTATAAATACCGCATTGTTTCGATATACCCTTGAGCTAGTACATTATATGACATAATTGTAAAATTTAAGGATTGAGCTTCTTGGTCTTCTTTTGGCCTTTGACAATTTCTTGGAGTTTCCCACTTTCTGATTTCTGTTAGAATCATTTTCTTACAATCCTTCCCTTTTTTTTGACGTGTTAATTGGTATTATTATTAAGCAGTATATAATTTTGAGGTTACCTGTTTGGCTTAGTATTCCGTTGATGATCTGAAAATATTATGGTGTTAATTTATTTATGTTAGAAGGACTTGAGGTATTTTACTTACCTTTTTTTTTTTTTTTTAAATAAGGAATTGTTTTGTGCAGTGCATTATACCCTTAGGAGAGTTTTTATACATTCCTTTATTTTATATAATGAATTAAGTATTTTTGCGTGTTTGTTAGAAAATTTTTGCGGCACACATTACGGCATAATATAGCGTAAGGAACTGCGTGTTCTTTATTCAGCGCGTCGTAACCATTTAATGGACATATTTATTAAGTATAAATCGATGTCTTGAGCTAGTTAATATTTTAAGTATCAACTAGGTTATTAGGTAAACCTAATAGTTTCTATTTAATGAATATAAAGTGATTGAACTTTTTAATTTTTTCTTTTCTAATATAAACAAAATTATTTGACAAACTAATTTGGTATCAGATAAATTTTAAACCTACCACTGAGTTGGTCTCTGTGATTGGTTAATTCTTTAAATGCCTCCGGGGAACCTTCGTCATAATTGGTTAAATCAAAAGATGGGTGGTAATTTTTTTTCGGTTTGAAATCCGCTAGGCAGTCTTTTAAAATTCTTTTAAAACTGCTACAGATCTTTTAAATGCAATTACACTTTTGTCATGCGAAAAACGCTTGTAGGGTGTTATAATGCAAGTTCATTTCTTGGTTGTAAAAATTATTCTTACATTAGTAGACGTACCTTAAGGGTTATTTATTATACAATGCATGCATTGTATTTTTTTATATGTTACGAGTCTATTAGATAAAACGTCTATTTGTGAATTTCACTTTCCCACGTAACTGGCAATTTTGCCTTTCAGAGATCTGTAATTTTGCCAGGTTACAAAATATGTTTTTTTTCAATGCTAGTACGCGCAGATTGAGTTGTTCATACTTTAAGATTTTAGGATTTATATTATAATAGAATCGGCATTTTTTTTTTTTTGCAAGACGAAGCTAAAATTTGGTAAGATTTAAATTTTTGTGCTTTTATATTTTTTTTTTGTTGCTGTCCTTTATTTTTTTTGTGTCTGTTTGGTGATAAAAAATGGATTGATAAAAGGGTTAAAAAATAACTTAAGGGTGATAAAAAATGGATTGAGCTTTAAGTTGATTTCGTGAATATATATTATTTTAAAAGGATAAGAATTTTTATACATAATACAAAAAGGAGTTTAATTTAAAAGATACTCTAGGTTTTTTTTTTTTTTTTTTTTTTTTTTTTTTTTTTTTTTTTAAGGCTTATAATTCTTAAGTTGGTTAGTCTTATTCACAGACATGTTTGGTTTGTGAGATGCTTATTTTTATATTTGTAAAAGAAAATTTTTTATTTTTGATAAAAGGTATACATAGGTTAGTTGCTTTGCCGTTAGTGGCGTAAAGGGTTATTAAGTTTATAGCAATGATATATTACCTGTTAATTGTATTATCTATTTTATATATACTCGTTCTCATTTCTTCCAGATTTCTTTAGTTGGTTTCTGTGTTGAATTTGATTTCGGATAATATTTGGTAATAATTTTCTTCGTTTTTTGGACTATTCATTGAACAGAACTGAATGCTTTTCGCGGTTTCGATTCCAAATTTCATGTTTTTAAAAATAGACGTTATTGATGGTGGTAGTTTTTTTGCCATCCTTCTTAGCCTCGCGACTTTTCTGAGATTTACTAACGTCAAATGAGGCTTCCAACATTCCTGGTCTGGGAGTTGTATTCCGGTTTTACTGATTTCTTTAGTAATTCTTTCTAAAAGAGGACTTAAGCGAGCTTTAAATTCTGTCTCATTATTTAACTGGGCATACAAGATTTGTTCTGAAAATTCTCCGACGCCTTGGAAGTCGAGTATTATTTGATTCTCACTGAGTTCCTGTTGAAAGGCAGATATTGCCTTCGCGAAAGCATTTTTTGTTAATTCGATTTCACTATTATTTTTTAGGTGGATGACCATTAGTGTAACGTGAAAAGTACTGTGTTGAATAAGGGCTTGCGATAAACTAGGGTCTATATTAATCATGTAGTTTTGTACCTCTGAGGCCTTTCTTTTTATTTGCGCGCTTTTGACTTGAATTGCGAAAAAATAATTTGGTGGTTGGTTACTCATTTTCCTTGACTTTCTTGGCAGATATCGCCCGGTTTCTAAAAAAATTAAGTTACATTAACTTAATGGTTTTTAGGTTGGTACTCTAATCCAATTCGTCTGAACTTCCAACGCACAATGTGTCGAAAAGTAATACACTTTGTATCATAGCCTTTCTATCATTATGCCCTGGAATATTCCAACTCGGAAATAGAGTAGTAAAATCATAGGAGACAATTTTTATTTCTGCACATTAGAAGGAAAGAAACGAGTAAAAGAAACTAATTTATCGATATTTTACTGTTTAAAAGTGATATTAGTTAGATAAAATTTGAACAATCTAGTTCATGGTCATTTGAAATATTTATTATTGGCCCTTGGCTCGAAAATTGATTTATTTCAGATTTTAACAGGTGTGGAGTCATAAAAGTCAATCGATATTCCTGGTTATTATTTCCACGAATATCTTCTATGTGTAGTAAATACCGTTTTAGGGTTTCAGGGAGTGCTAGGTTAGTTAATGTATAGTGAATGTCGGTTTTTTTCATCATAAAGCGTATGTTTTTTCTGCACAATTCCTTTAAACTGGGGTTATTTGGAGTAATACAAACTCTTTTGAAAATCAGTTGTTTATGAAAACATAGCGGGCTTATGCAATTTATTATTTTTTCATATATTAGAATATCCTTTCCTTTTACTAGTTTTGACCCAATGTTTTCGTCTATTGTATAAAACTTAGTAATTAAGCGTTTTAATAGCTCGTATTGTCCTAGATATAAGTGATGAATAGAGTTATTAATCCAGTAATAATTTACATTGTTATTTTTGTAGATTTTAAGGAGTAGATCTTTGTTAAATGGCTTATAATCTACCTCCATTAGCAATTCTAAGAACTTTGAAGGCCAAGGTAGCTCGAAATTTTCTTCTTCAAGTGGTGTTAACCAAAAATTTTCACATATTAGGGACGCGATTAATGGATATTTCTTTTTGGGGATTGAGCAAAGAAGTACTGTAAAATTGTATAGGGCGAACCTGTGCCTGTATCCGTAGTCTTTTCTCATTATTTCTGGCGAAAAAGTACTTATTAGTAGTATGACCATTATTTCAATTATCAAACTATCACTAGGTATAATTGGAACGTGCAGTAAGGAACGAAGTAAGTCGTAACGCAAATTTTTTACTGCCTTTTTTACTGCTGATTCTAATATTTTTTCGTTCGTTTCATGGTTTATTTTTGAGAGATCTGGTAGACTTTGGGTTTTGTTTGGAAGCCAAAAGTTTTGTCTTGAGGGTATTTGTTTTATGATGGGTTCTAGGGGTCTTAGAACATTTTCTAAGGTTCTATTATGCGACATTTCCTCTGGTTAGTATAAGCTGTTAGTTGAGTGAATTTTTACCTGATTTGGTTCCCTCTGGTTACAGATCTAAAAAATATTATTTGTACTTTAGAATTTTAAAATTTTTGGTATGCAAGTTGTTTTTGTAAGCGTCTTTTTTAGATTGTTTAGATTTTTTTCGTCTTAAGAAGATTTTATCCCCTTTAACGGCATATTCTCGTGTATTCGGGTTTTATAAAAATTTGGCGTAATGCCGGATTTCTTCTAATGGGTGATGAATTCCTTCATATTTGGTACAATTTTCGTTTTCTTCGATTTTATAACATATTTTTGGGTTTTTACATTTATCAATTAGAAGAAGGTCAGTTTGTGTCGGCCCCTTGCAAAACCAGTAGCAGATATTAAATTTTTTCTGTAGTTTTCTTATTTTTAATTGTAAACTTGTCAATTTAGTCCCTTTTTGTTTTTTGTTTGAGTATTTGATTTTTACTTCTCCCCTTGCGGGTCGATATTTTGGGGTATTAGCTAATTTTAACCCAAATTTATCCGTGTGAGGTTTAAATTTTGTCAAATCGTAATTTAGGTACCAACTTTCTGCGTATATTTCTTTACCGTTTTCATCTTGGACTAGCATAGCGGCCGAATATATTATATTTTCCTTGGCATGAATAATTGAAATAAATTCTGTATCTATAATTCCTTTTGCCATATTCACGGAGAAAAGATATAAGAAAATAATATTAAAAAAAAATATTTAAGTGCGATCTTGATACTGCCGGGAGGATGAAGTAGATTCGATGCCAAGTCTGAATGCCTGTTAGATGTTGCAAGTTATAGCTATATTAATGTCGTTTTTTAGTTACAAGTTAATTTATTCGAAGCCACTAAATCTATTTAATAGTAGGGAGGCGAACCAAGAATATGCCTGAAAGGAGTATGATAATTATAAAATTACAAGGTAAATTAGAACAAGTTTGGCTACGACTACAGTTTACGAAGACGCTTGTTGTTATTGACTATTTGTAATAATATTTTTGTTAAGGCTACTAATGAGTTTTTATTTACTATTATTTGATGGTAACTCCACAAGCTGTTTTGCAATATTTTAGTTTCTATGGTATATAAAGTGACAGCGATTCCTATAGGGCAGGTGTTAGTTATCGTTGTGTTAATAAGCTCTTGCGTTACGGAATTATTATTGCGGTGGGCTATAGTAACAAATTCTTGTTAAATAAAATAGTTTTGTGACTTACTCACAATACTGAGTCCTCTTTGATGAACCAATTCTTCAATCGGAGTTTATTAAACTTTTCTGAAAAGTACCTTTTTTTTTATTTATGGATTCTTATTCGGAGTGGTCTCTTGGCGAGGAGCAAAAAAAATTTAAGTCAACTTTCTCTGAGTCATAACCCGATGCTATCAATAAATACATCGAGTTACCCCTCAGAAAAAATCAAATCAACTCTTCCCGGTCGTTATTCTGGTATTGTTTTACGTGTATATTAAATATTTCTTTAAACTTCAGGGGAGTTGGAGATTATCAAGGGTACAGAAAATATTTATTTTTCGAAATAATAGTTAAGCATTAGGAGCGGTTTCGCCAACCCATCTAGCGTTATGTGGCTCTAGCCGCAAACGTTAGTTTATCGGATCAATTTGTAATAAGAAAATGGCAATTAAGAACTTGTAATCTCGATTGCAATTTAGTTTTTAAACCTAAATCTTCTGACTGGTACGCGTAAGCTATGGCAATATTAATCGTTTTGTTCCAGTTAAGTTCTACTTTTGGTAAGATTTATTAACAAAGCGATGGGTTATATTATTGGAAAAATTAAAATATTTGGAATTAAGAAGAGTTTCGTTTACTTATCTGGCGAAACGTTTAGTCGACGGGGCAGTTCTAATTTTAGGCACAAACATTTAGAATTTTATATCACAAGCATAAGGTGTTTTTATTTTACCTTTTTTTTTAAAGCAGGCCAATTTTTTTAGCATTTGATTAGGCAGATTTTTGATATGGCAGACCAATTAATAATTAGCAAAAAAAATGACTATTTTATTTTTTATTTTTTTTCCTTTATTTTATCCAGGACTGATAGATTTTTATTTTTCTTTTATTAATAATCTAATTTATCTGTTTTTTTGACAACTCGGCCTGACCTTGTTTTTACCTTCTCATCGGTAGACTCGGTTTTTTTCTTTGGCTTTGCTAGCGATATCAAGTCTTTATATTGTTTTTTAAGAAATTTTTGACCTTTAATTTGTGCCTTTTTAGCCTGGGCAGTTGCACTCTGTGGTCTTGTTCCTTCCACATTTTTGGGCTCATTTGTGCCTGATTCACTCTCAGTATCTGAGGAACTAGTTGTAGATTTAGTATCTGGTTCTCTTGGAGTAGAGGTTTGAGATTTAGGTGTAGATCCAGCCTGACCTTCGTAAATTTCTTCTCCTCGTGAAGTAGAGGGTTTACTGATTGACTCGTCCTGTTGATCTCTGGGCTCGGGAGAATTGAACGATTCTTGGGAGCTTTGGGAGGATTCAAATGTTTTCTTGGGGTGCCTCCACTGCTTGAAAGCCATGTCTTCCGGAGGGTGAGGAATTGTTTGCATTAAGGTTTCCTTCCAAGATACCCAGTCCTTTGGTTTTGCCTTTGAGACGGTTATATCGTGATATTGTTGCTCATCAGTAACTGGATTAGTATAAAATGTACTCTGTCTAGTCTTAATTGGGTAATTAATGATATCCATTGCTTCTCTTAATGTTTGTTTTTGGGGCTGTTTGTCCCTTTGTGACTCTGTGTCCCCAGGTGTCTGTATAGCCTTATTTAATTCATCGTGTAACGATAAAGGTCTGTCTATTGGTGAAATAGGTTTCACCAAATTGTCGGGGAAACGTTTTGGGGGGTAAGGGGTTGAAATTTTATCTGGAAAGAATTGTGACTTTGGAGAAATCGTATAGTCCAATTCTTCTGATTCTTCACTGGAAGATGAATCGCTATTCCTCCGTCTCCACGTAACGGGGGTACATTTTGGGGGGGTAACCATATTTGTCATGGTTAGAAATTCATTAAATTTTTCTTCGTCACTACTGTTTTCAAAGTATCCTTGTTTGAAATTAAAAGGTTTAAGCTCACTTAGTCTAGAGCGAGGTGGTTCATTTTCGTCCTCCGAGGTATCTGATGTTGAAGGTTGAGGGGTCCATGTTTCTGTGAATTTTGCCCTTTTTATACGACTAACATGGGCTTTATAAGTTTTCCCCGTTTGTGGTTTTAATAGTTTGAATGTAACGTCATTATCATATTTTTTAATTATTCTATAAGGGCCAGCGTACCTATTAGAAAGCTTCTTGCCTTCCAATTTGGTTTCATTTTTCAAATAAACGCAATCTCCTACTTGAATATTGAGTTCACCTTTAACATTTGGAATATTTTTGGCCTCTTGTTGTCTTTTTGATTTTTCTATTTCTTGTTTTACAAGTTTGTAAGTTTTTCTCATTCTATTGATAAATTCTTGCCTATAATCTTGAGAATCATTATAATATTGTCTCGATTCTATAATTTCCTTATAAGGGATTTTAAAGTCTCGTCCGAATAATATGTAGAATGGGTTATCACGAATGACCTGGGAGTAAGCGGTATTAATTACATTTGTTAAATATGGTAAGGTTTTATGCCAATCTCTGCGATTTTCTTTCGTATAAATGCTTAAAATATTAGAGAATAGTTTGTGTCTGTTCTCGATCTTCCCGTTGGCCTGGGGGTGATAGGGGGTCGATACCAATTTACTTATTTGAAGAAAAGACATTAAATCCTTAGTTACTTTCGATACGAAATTAGGGCCGTTGTCGCTTAATACTGTATTAGGAATACCGAAATTAAGGAATATTTTAGCGAGAGCTTTCGACGTTGTATAGGCGCTTTGATTTTTTAATGGTTTAGCAAAAGTGAAACCAGAAAAGTGATCAATCACTGATAGTACACAGGTGTGTCCTTCATTAGACATGGGTAGTCCTCCGCTAGTACCATATAAATCAAAAGAAACTATATCAAAGGGGAATCGGGCCGTAGGCGTTCTTCCTGTCCCTGGATTAGGGTAGACTTGAGGATTTTTTCTTAAATTACATGTTTCACAACTATTAACGTAATTTTTTAACTTAGTTAAGGCTGAAGCAACGAAAAAGTATTGTTTTAATCTATGGAAGGTCTTCTCTATTCCTAAGTGGCCTCCTACGTCAGAATGAAAAAATTCAAAAGCGGGTTTTTCCAAAATTTGGGGTAACACTGGTATAATGGTCGTTTGATTTCTTTTAGTGTTATCGGTCATTATTTTACATAGTATTTGTTCATCTAAATCGTAATAATAATTATCAATTTCTTTTTTAAAGGATTTCATTTCATTGGGTAGGTCTCTATCATATAAGAAATATTCTATTAGAGCTGCACAAATATTATCTTTCTTTTGATGTATTTTTATATTATTTAAAGATAGTGGGCTGTCTTTGTGTTCTTCTTCTACCAAATTATTGGTCTGCATTTTTAAATTTTTATTTTTCGGAGCATGTTTTTCTTTTACCGTGTTAATTTCTTCATTTTCATTTTCTAAGGGAGCATTATCTAGAAACCTACTAAGATAGTCGCATGGGGTTTTTTGTTTTCCTTTAAGATGTTCAAATTCATAATCTAAATCTTGAATTTTTAATATCCATCTCGCGAGGATTCCGGACGGTTTTTTGAAAGTCTGTAGGTATTGAAGACTTTTATGATCGGAACGTAGTTTAAATTTTCGTCCAATCAAGTAATGTTTAAATTTTTCTAAATGGTGTATAATCGATAATAATTCAAGTTGTGTCGAGGAATAATTACTTTCTCCAAGAGTAAGAGTACGCGAGGCATATGCTATAACTTTTTCTTCCCCGTTTATTATTTGGGAGAGAATCGCCCCAATCCCCTTGGTAGAGGCATCCGTAGTAACAACGAATTGTCCTGTCTGGAAGTCGGGTAAACATAAGATAGGTTCTGAAGTCAAAGCCTTTTTTAAATGATCTAATGAATTTTGAGCTAATTTAGACCATGTAATTTTTTGGGGGTTCCCTCTAGTGAGGTCCGTGAGAGGTTTTGCTACTTGTGCGTAATTTCTTATAAATTTTCGAAAGTAGCTCATTAATCCTAAGATTCCTCGTAATTGTTTAATTGTTTGAGGGGGTTTTATATTTTTAACAGATTCTATCTTTTCAGGGTCTGGGGAAATTTGTCCTTGTGTTACAACTACTCCTAAAAATTTTAGTTTGGTTTGAAAAAGATTTACTTTTTCCGGTCTACATTTTAAATTTCCTTCTCTAAATTTCCCAAACACTTTTGCTAGGGTCACTAAATGGTCCTCCGCGTCTTTGTCCATAGCTATGACATCATCAACAAAATGAATTATGTTATTTAGGCCTCTTAGTAAATGAAGGAGGGGTCTGCACAATGCACTTGAACTAGTTTTTAGTCCAAATGGTACTCTTAAATATTCATAAGAACCACATTCGGATGTTGAAAAAGCTGTTTTAAAAATATCGGCCGCTTTTATTTTTACTTGATGATAACCTTGTGTCAAATCTAAGGAAGTAAATATTTTATTTTTATTTGATATTGAGTCTAGAATTTCGTCTATTCTAGGTAGGGGAAATTTGTCACTTACTACCTGTTTATTTAAAGCTCTATAATCTACCACTAGTCTAAGATCATTATTCTTTTTCGGGACTAAAATAACGGGGGCAGAGTATGGGCTTATGCTTGGCCTTATAATTTGATTTTTTTCAAGTTCATGTATTTTATTTATTAGCCATTCTTTATGTTTATAAGGAATTCTGTATGGTTGTTTTGCAACTGGCGACCCCGTGGTTTGTATTGCGTGTTCATAAAATGGGATAAGTCCTATGTCGTCTTCAGATGTCGAAAAGACATCTTTATATTCCCATAATAAGTCGCATAATTTTTGTTTTAGTGATATATCGGTTATGTGACTTAGTTCGAATTTGTCAAGAAATTGAGATCGCGTCAGTGAAAATTCTTTGTCAACGTGAACATTAATATTATTCACTAAGTTTTTTTCCAAATTTTTCCAATTATTAATATCGGATTCCGATACTATTTGTATCTCTACTAAACATGTACCTTTACTTAGGGTAATTAGGTCGTCTCGTGGGTGTTCGTTACCCAAATATATCCTTCACCCTTTTCGTAATTTATAATTTGTTCTTCGCAAACTATATTTTTCGGGAGATTTTCCGACGGCGATGCTACCCAAGTTTCATTTTTATCATTAACTGGTTCTAACATCTGAGATATTTGGACCCTCTGCATTGATTTAGGGGGAATCTTAGTTTTTCTCACTAGGAATCCATAATATTTTTCGTTATGACTTTCTTTTATTGAGTTTAGGATATTATCTTCTGATTTTTTTCTGGGAGTTTCTATATTCGCTAGCTTTTTCCATAAATATGAAATTTCTTGAATTTGTTTTTCTCTATACTCCTTCATGTTGCTTATGTTTTCCTTTACCTTGTTTGCTTGTATGTTATTTATTTCTGATTTGGTTTTTGTCGGATATATAAACTTTGAATTTGCTACATCTAATAATATTTTGTTGGCTTTTAAAAAGTTAGCGCCTATTATCGCTTCGTATGGAAAATTTTTACAAACTATAAATCGAGTATAGAAATTTCTGTCATCTTTGCGCAAGGTTAAGTACACAGTGCCTTTTACATCTAGGTCGTGTCCCGTCACACTTGATAAATTGGGACATATGTTGCTCATTTGTCGTTTAATATAATTGGGTAATTTGTTAAATACGGATGTATTTATCACATTTACTGTTGCCCCTGAATCTATAAGGGCTGAGAAATAAATATTTCCTGCATAAAAATTTTCAAATACTGGTAACATATTATTATTATTTGCACTTAAAAATGGTATAATCACTGGTGGGGACCTATATATTATTTTGCCACCAAATTTTGGTCCTACGAATTTTGGGGGCTTGATTCGTTTCCCTGGGGTGCCCAGATTTCGGGTGTAGAGTTTTCATTAGTTCTATTTTGGTTTTCTTGATCATTAATTGAAGTTGAGTTGTTATATGGGTTCCGTCGGCTGGTAAAGTTACCTCTTGTATTTCTATTCCAACCATTGTTAGGTTGGTTTAACCTTCCGCGATACCCTCCGCGATACTGATTCGTACTGCGTTGGAAATTTTGGGTTGGATAATCACCTCTTGTTAAAAAGGTGTTCCCTCGATTGCCTCTAGGGGCGTACCCATTATAGTTTGTCCCCCTGGACAAATGGTTGCTTGATCCCCTAAAATTTGGGCGATAATTATTGTTTGTAAAACAATTTCTTGCGATGTGACCTAACCGGTTACAAGAGTAGCACCTTAGTGGTTCATAATTCGCCTGTGCCCTCATTTGATTATTGGGGGCAAAGCGTACTTGTCTTGGAGGTGTGGTGGTTCGAATTTGATTTCGAAGTGGTTTTGGCGATGATTCTCTGGAGAAAAATCGCGGAGAGGGATCTCTTGATTTTACAGCTGTTTTACTTTCTACCGCATTTATTGATAGTTTTTGGTGCTGCAGGACTATGGAATCGATTTCCACGGCGGTATCTATTTCCTGAACTGCCAGTTCTAAGTCGTCGATTTTTTTGGAAATTAAGAGACGATATAGTTTTGGGTTGAGTCCCTGTTTAAATGCATTTAGTATTATTTTTTCATACAATTCCCCTTCACCTGGACCGTATCGCGCTTCTGTTGCGATTCTAATTTTATTTAAATATTCTCTTACGTTCTGGGTCTGTTCGAATGTGACTAACCCATGTTTTAGTTTGTTCAATGAGCTAGTATCGATGAATCTCTTTTGAAAAGCCTGTTGCAATAACTTTATTGAGTTAATTGTTGAGGTGGTTTCAGTTCCTACGGTATTTTCAATTTGTTTCAAAAATGTCAAAGCCTGTCCTTTTAGTCTTAAGAGTAGCATGTTTTTTAATGCATTTAAGTCAATTTTTGTCATTTCAACAAATTGTCCTAAATGGATGTTGAATTGATCTACATCTGTATCCCCTTCATAATCAGGTAATGATTTTGCAATTTCTACCGAAGTTGCAATAATTTGTTGCGCCTTTAATAGTTCATCTTGTTCCTGAGCCATATTTGTTTTTTTAATTCAGTTTTTTTTTTTAAGGTTGTGCCGTATATAAAATTTGTGTTTTCATTTAACATTTATTTATATTTAACTACTGAAGATTCTAATTATTTTAAGATGGGGTACACACATAAAATACATAAGTAGAAGTAAAATTACACTACACTTAAATAATGTAAAATTAAATGCACTTAAAATCAAAAAATAATTTGTGAATAATCATATTTGTCTAGGGTAGCAGGTAGTCATGTTGTTAGGCATATACAGTTCCTTTAGTGTCTTTTTTGATGACCGCGCCAAATGTTACGGGGGGGGTTTCTTATGAAATTTGTTCGATTCTTATAGTTTACTGATTGCTTATAAAGTTTGCTTGATTTCTTATATAGTTTAAGTTGTTTGTGGTATGGGAGCCTTATAGTTAATGGATATAGATTGGGAGGGTTCTATTGACCAGTCTCTATAACCTTTGAGACGAATTCATCATCATGACGTTTAGGTTTGCCGAGATGGGCAGATTCCCTTGGGAACGTACCAGTAGACAATATGAACTGTACCTGTACCTTAACTCAAAGACAAACACAATTATTGACAATAATTTTATTTTCTTACTTCATATACAACTCCAGGTAAAACGGCTCCAATAAATGATAGTTGTATAAAGTTCATCAAAGAGTGACTACCAAAAAACTGAATTACATTCTTAACTTTTAGTTCACCTTATATATCCCGAATCAACCCGGATTTCTAAATTAAGCACTGGGTAGATTGACCTCAGAAATATTGTAACACGATATGAATCCAGTTTTGGTTGTCAAAAGTATTATTTTTTATCATTTTGTATCATTTTCGACTATTAAAATTGGTAGCTGTAATTACGAAATTGTAACCAAAATTGCATGTTGTAAAACTGTCATAAAAAAGGTATTATTTTCGACTACCAAAATTGGAAGCTATAAAACTTTGCGAAATTGTAAGCAAAGTTGCTTGCTGTAAAACTAACATTAAAAAAGGTATTATTTTCGACTACCAAAATTGGAAGTTTTAAAACTTGTTGCGAAATTGTAAGCAAAATTGCTTGCTGTAAAACTAACATTAAAAAAAGGTATTATTTTCGACTACCAAAATTGGAAGTTAACTTGCTGTAATTGCGAAATTGTAAGTAAAATTGCTTGCCGTGAAATTTGTGCCAAAAGTAAAACTTTGTTTGTAAAACTTTTGTTTGAAACTTTCTATAGTGAACGAAACAAGAGACTTAGTTTTGGGTTCCGAAGGGGGGGGGGGTTGCTGGTCCATATGTTACAAGACTGCCAAAGGCTATGTTTGTCAGTCAACTGTCTAGGGCCAAAACAAAAAGTAACCCCATTTGTCCTCAAATGGGAAGTGGTTTTTAAGAAAGGATTTCATTGAATTTGGAACTTCCAGGGAGGTTGTTAAGAGGAAGGTTCCTAACATGTTGAGATTAGGGAGGGGCATTCTTAGCTGTATTTGCCTCAGGTAGCTTGGTACTGTAGTGTGTGTTTAGTAGTAGAAATTGAATAGAAGAATCCTTAAACAATTTTAATCTAAAATAAATAATCAAGTCAAAGTTGAAACTAATAAAAATTACCACAAATTGAACCATTTCTTTCAAGTAGTGGAGATAGACCCTCTCTTCTCTCCTGATTCTTTTTTCAGAAGCGAGGGCGTTTGCCAGTTGTGTCATTGGGGGGGGGGTTGACCTCCCCCCTCCAAGTAATTTGGAGAAAAATCTATTTAGTAGCAAAAAACTGTTGCTCATTTTAAATTTGAACTTTGTTTTTTACTTTGAGCACATATTTTTTATTTATTTTTAGTTAATCCATCCTTGTTCTTAATAGAAAATAATGAAAAAAAAAATAAAAGGCCTTATAAACCTTATCATCAAGTAAATAGATTGGATAGTTAATGGCAAAATTGTGAAAATATGCTATACTTCCTGTTTTGCCATGTTTGTTTAAGTAAAATTGTTTCCCCTGATAGGTAATAGTCTTTTACTTCCTAAAATCTAAAATCTATCTGTAGAATTTGAGATTACCTAGTTTTACAACATTCAAAATGGACATGAATACACCCTGTATATCTGCAAACAGGACAGACATGGGATCATGGAAAAACAAGAAATCATTGAAAATGTGAAAAGAAATCACCAAAAAAGATAATAAGACTTACTGCTTTTTGTAATAATATTAATGAAAAAAAAATTTATTTAACTGAAAGTAAGGAGCAAAATTAAAACTCAAAACAAACAGAAATTACTCTGTATATTAAAGGGGCTTTTCCCTCCTCAATTTCCCATTCTTTATACTAGATTTTTACTCTTTCCCTCAACTTTACTTTTTAAAACAGTTAAAAACCTTTAGCGTAAAGAGCAGGACGTTGAGGAGGGAAAGCGTCTTTAATATATGGAGTAGTAGTAGTAGAGCAATTTTATTAGAAATAAACATTTCTTAATCAATAGCACAACATAAACGAAGCTTGCGAGGCTGTGCTAAATTCAAAGAAAATAAAGAGACAATATGGAGAATAAGAAAATATAGAGAATGAGACCATATACCGAAATCAACAAAAAAATTACAGGAACAATACATTACCTTACATGACCCCAAGACAACAAAAAAAACACAAAATACATATATGTTACAAATGAATAAACTATTTAAAATTTATTTTAGTTAATCTGTTTCATAAGCATACCTACTGAGCAACTCCACACGTAAATCAGACTTAAACTGGCCAAGGCTACCTATTTCCTTGATATCTATACTCAGTTTATTCCAAAGTTTTGAAGCTCAGTAAATAAGTGAAAAAGAAGACCTACTTGAAACTAATCGAGGAACCTCAGTATTACCTTGTATCCAAGTACTGTGGTGGTGAACATCAGACCTCTCACAAAATATTCCTGTAAAACAATCAGGAAGGCTATCACTTTAATACTTATATAGAAAGAAAGAAAGAAAGAAAGAAAGTTTATTTGAGCCCTACGGCCATACACAACATGATTTAATAATACAATACTGCAGAGAACACACACTCAATATAAAACAATACTTATTTTCATTCACTCGGGCTCGACTGAGCCTCTCCCGCCTTTTCTACATATTGTGCCATTTTGCATATGGTTCCAGGCATCAAAGACCTCAGGATATCAGAAAGCAGCACCAACCGATGGTCCCCCCAAATTTCATACCTAAGACCTTCAAGCTCCTGGCACTCCATGAGGAAATGGGCTAAATTATTATCCTCTTTTCCGCAATACCCACACTTACCATTTGTACTCTTATTTATTTTTAAATTATGTCCCCTATGTACTGGAAGGCAATTTCCCCTCAACTGGATCCATGATTTTAAATATTTAAAAGGTAAATTTACCTTAAAATAATATTCTTCCCCAAAAATTTCTTTTACTTTACTATATTCCTTCAGTGTTTCCGACGAATATACCAAACAACCCCACTCTTGTATCTCTTGGTCTTTCAATCTCTGCATAATTTCTGGAAGGCATTGTGTGTTTCCGGGTCCGTTTCCTTCCATCCACAAATAAGAGAAGCCTAGTTTGTCAAGAGATTTCTTGATTTGTTGAGTCCAAGTAGTTTTCCTATTAATTCGAAGCAAATCATTATAAGCTTGTTTAGCCAATCGGTCCTCAGGAAGTTGGGTTAATATCAGCCAAAACTTAAATACTTGATAAAGCCGGTGCAATTTCAGTGAGAAGATGCCGAAGTCTCCTTTGATTAGCTGGTTATGTGTTGTCTGGTGCAGCCCAAAGAGTTTTTGTAGTATCTAAACTGGACTGATTCTAGCTTCTCCGCGGCCTCCAGGCCCCATAGCTCAGCTCCGTAATGGATTGCCGGTTTAATTTTTGAATCAAATATTTGCTTAAACATTTTTAATGACTTCGACTTTTCACTAGGTCATTACGTAATATTGCACCCTCTGCTGCTTTCCCTCGCATTGACATTTCGCTCACATGTTCCTTCCAACTGCAGTTAGGTGTCAGGGTAAATCCCAGATATTTCGCCTTTTCCACTACCTTAATTTTTTGTCCTTTGAACCGAAATTTCTCGTTCTCGACTAAATTCCTTCTTCCTCCTTTATTGAAGATCATTATCTCCGTCTTCCCGAGGTTTAGACGTAATTTCTTCGATTCAAGGTATTCTGTCATCAAGTCAATTAAAATTTGTAGTTCACGAGCTGTTTTCGCTACTAATGCCATGTCGTCGGCGAACAGTAGAGCCGAAATCGTTCTGTTGCCGAGCTTAACAGTTGGGGCCCATCTTTTCTCCAAGAATTCTACAATGTCGTTTACGAATATTCCGAATAGCCGAGGTGACAGGGCACTTCCTTGTTTAACACCTCTTGTCTGTTCAAATATCCTTGAATCTCCTTTTCCAAACACTCTAACGACTGCTTTTGTACTTCCATACATATTAGCTACCAGCTGTGCAAAATGACCTGGTAGTCCAATTTTAATTAATACCATTATCGGTAATTCCCTATCCACGCTATCGAAAGCTTTTTGGAGGTCTAAAAAAGCCACGTAAAATTTGTATGGAAGAATTTGTATTTTTCCTCTTCCATAATTTTCAGAAAGGGCTTGCAGTACAAATATTCTGTCCACTGTATTGTATCCGGCCCGGAAGCCTCCTTGCTCTTCTTTAATTTTTTTGTACACTTCAAGCCATTTTGACAGTCTCACATCAATAATTTTCTCAAATATTTTACTCATCGTTGGAATTAGGGATATGGGTCTATAGTTGGAGTGTTCCTCCGCATTTCCCTTTTTGAAAAGCGGCAAAATTACTGACGTCTTCCATGCTTCGGGCCATTTACATGTGCTAAGAATTGCATTGAAGATGAGGACCATTATGGGAACGAATGACAGTGCGAACTTCTTATAAACCATAATAGGGATTCCTCCTCCTGTGTTTCCTCCAGCAAACTGTAGTCATGCTCCTGGAGCGGGAAACAAGTTCCCTCTGTCGGGATAGAGTTTAGCACTCCAAGAGGTGCTGTATCGTTTCCTATTTCAAAATATGGTGGCCATGTTTCTGGTTCTGGGCATTTTTGTTGGGTAGATTTTCTTTTCTCAGGGTTTTGAATTTTCCTCCAAAATACTTTCATGTCATTCATTTTAAAACTCTCCGATAATTGTTTTATATCCCTTATTTCCGCTTCTCTTTTTTTTCTGTTTCAATAACTGTTTATAATCTCGCCAGATAGCTTTCATCTAGAGAACTACTGTCACTTTTAGGGGGCTCTCTTTAAGGGCCTTCACTTTTTCTACTATTTGCATCAATTCTTTTTTCCTTACTAAACATTCATCATCAAAAAATTTCTTTCGCTCTCTCTCAGGGGACACTTTAGGCGTTATTTCATGAATAATTCCGTTTAGCCCGTCGATCATCTGATCGACTGGTAATTTACCTTCTTTCAAGACCTTAAGTTCCTCTTGAACCTTCTTATCAAGTAATCTTTCTTCCATTTTGTGTATTTCTGATTTCGACATTTCTCTTTTTAAAATTTCTTTTCTCTGGAAATTTCCTCTATGCTGTGTTTGTAGAGCGTTCGTCGGAAAATTTTGCAAGATTTCTATTAAAACTGTGAAATGATCTGAACCTACAAAGGGGAGAACTTCTACATTTCTAACATCCATCGCGAGGGAAACGTCCACCAGTACATAATCAATAACACTCCCTTTCGCACCCGTAAAACACGACCGTTTAGTCGTAATCCCGTGCCAAATCGTCTTCCTTAATTCCAGTTTCGTTTTTAAATCTGTATGCTCTCACTATGATTTTCACTTGCTTGGTTAATACCAAGTGCAATAACTATATAAAAATTAACATATAAAAATCACGTTATCCAGCTGCAGGCATTATATTTAAATCTCTATACACAGACCAGAGTAATTTCGGTTTGTTTTAAGTTTTAATGTTGCTCTTTACTTTCAGTTAAAAAAAAACTGTTTTACCATTTAATTTCTAAACGTTTTTAAAATAATAGTTTTCGATTTCAGCTGTCCGCAGATGAATAATTAAAATTCAATTTGTATATATATTTTTTTTTTTGGCTAAATAGCTTTCTCCTAATTTTGAAGAGGGGATTTTAAAAAAAAGAGTGGGGGAGGAGGCCTAGTTGCCCTCCAGTTTTTTGTTGCTTAAAATGACAACTAGAACTTATAATTTCTTATGAACGTTTTTGAATGTTATACTTAACTTACGAATTAACTTACATAACGAAATTCGAAATTTGTATATTTATATTACGTATATGAGGGGGTTTGCCCCCCCGTTAAAAGCTTGCTCTTTACACTAAACCTTAAATCTCATCCCAATTCCTTAAGAATGACCCCTGAATCACAAAGGCAAAAGAATAAATAGTTGAAATTACTGAAAATACTTTTAATTCTGCTTCTTGTTTTTAGTTGAAAAAACTTTTCCACATTTATTTTTTCATTGTTTTTTTTTAATAGTGCTAGAATATTCTGTGCCCCCTTTGTGGGAATTATCTTCCCCCATGACAAAATCCTCCATGGAAAGATCCTCCCACGTGACCTTTCCCCTCAATCCCCCCCCCCTCTTCAAACAAAAAAAGCCCCTGAAAATGTCTGTACCAATAACCATTTCTAAACTTAAACGCTGGTCAAATTTTGTAACATGCAGCCCCTACCCCCTTGGACTTTGGGGGAGTAAGTCGTCCCCAAAGACATTGTTATTAAGTTTTTGGACTATGCTAATCAAAATGACTATCTTAAAATTTTGATCCGTTGACTTTGAGAAAAAAATAAGTGTGGGAGGGACCCTAGGTGCCCTCCAATTTTTTTGGTCACTTAAAAAGGGCACTAGAACTTTTAGTTTCTGTTAGAATGAGCCCTTTCACTACGTTCTAGCACAACTGGGTTGATACGATCACCCTTGAAAAAAAGAAAACCAATAAACACCCATGATCAGTCTTTTGGCTAAAAATACGAAATTCAAAATTTTTGTAGATAGGAGCTTGAACTTCCACAGTAGAGTTCTCTGATACGCTGAATGCGATAGTGGGATTTTCGTTAAGATCATATGAGTTCTAAGGGGTGTTTCCTCCTTTTTTCCAAAATAAGGTAAATTTTACCAGGCTTGTAACTTTGATGGGTAAGACTAAATTTAATTAAATTTATATATCTAAAATCCTCATAAAATCCAATTCTTTTGATGTGTCTATTATTATCAAAATTTCATTTTTTAGAGTTTTGTTTACTATTGAACCGGGTCGCTCCTTACTACAGTTTGGTACCAAAAACTGTTTGATTTGTTTCTGAACAAACTGTTTGATTTGTTTGATCGTAATAATATTCGTACTATGGCTAGATAGGTCAAGTCGGTTGTAGCTTAGTCATAGAAGTCAGTAGGGAGAAGGGATCAGCTTTAGAAATCATTTAATTGTTTTTAAATTTTTTACTTCAAATATTTAAGTCAAAAGTCCAATATAGCTCAAAATTCTCTTATTTGTAATTGAAACTCCTAGTGAGTGGTGATTACGTCTTATTCGTTGCGTTTTGGATTCTTTTACTAACCCATAATCGTAGAACAGTCCTTATGTAAAATACCATGTCAACTTCTTGCTATTTTTACTTTTCGAAATATTTCTTTTACCCAGCTCTGCATCAGTATGTTGTACAAAATATCTGCTACAAATATAATGAAGTGAATCAGAATATTATTTGTATACTTTTCTCACAAATTAGAAATTTTATGCTCACAAATATGTGGTATCCATACTCTTTATCTGTTGTCATCAGTTTTAATATGCAGCACTAGTAGACCGAGCTTTGATTGGTAAAGGGAATTTTAGACATAAAAACAATATTCATTCCCTTCCTCCTCTTTGGAAGTGTGTACCTTCCATACCCTTGATTTACACAAAAAAAAACTTTGCGTTATTTTTATATATTTCTTTTTTTTCATAAAATAAAAAAGGAAGGGTAGTTTTCAAACATTAGGTGTTCATTTTTCCCATCTGATTCGCATCCCTCTTTAGTTTTATTGAATATAAGGTGTCTGTCAAAATGCTGCCAAAAACTGTTGCCAAGATTTTCTGGATATTCTTAATCAAACATTTCCCAACGAGCAAATTAATAATTAAGAAAATATCATTTTGTGCTGTTTTAATTTACAAACATGAAAAGAAAAAACAAAGCACGCGTTTTTGGTGCCATATGTCATTTTATGATTGCCTTTCAAATTCAAATTTATAAATAGCAATTAAATATATAATTTGGTTTAAAAATTACTATATCATTAGCTCTTTATGATATCCATCTGTCTGACCCAACCTTTACATTCCAAAAATGTCACCCAAATTGAACTTTTAGTGTGTAATGTTGCACTTTCTAGACACAAAACAATATTTTTTTTATGAGTCCTAGAACAGCTCTCTATGATTTTCCAGTGCCTAAATTCTGACGAAAAAATATAAGACGACTTATCATTGCTGCCCTCGTAAAAAAAGAAGTGATTTTCCTTTTTGTTCTGTGAGGTTGGTTGCATTTTGCCTAAATAATGTTCCTACAATGGTAAATTAAAGGAGCTATTTTTTGACTTGCTATGACATCATTTTGAAACCACATGAAGTGATGCACATGTTTGTTGGAATAGTACTTAGTTCAACTGTGAGATTTTGTCTCCTATGATAGGTTCGGGGTTTTGAGGAAATGGAAGGGGGGCTATGCACTTTAATGTTAACTGAAAAGAATCCAAGCTTATTAAACTCACAATCATCCAACCGAAAATGTTTACAATACACAAGTATAGTTAGCACAAACTCATTGCTGACAGCCGTTGTAATAGCTGGCTGCACTACTTAATTTATGTTTGTTTGTTGCGCATGCATTGTTTTCTTATGTATTCTGTAATGTTTTTATGGCAATTGGTATTAACCAAGGGACATATAGCATTCGCAAATTCTGTTGGTCTTTCGGTCTGTCATTCCTGGTTTTGCTACTTTAGGCACTTCCAGTTAAGCTAGGACGATGAAATTTGACAGGCGTATCAGGGACCGGACCAAATTTAATTAGAAATAGTCGTTTTCCCGATACAACCATCTGGGGGAGTGGGGGCCTGTTAATTCGGAAAAATAGAAAAAATGAAGTATTTTTAACTTACGCGCGGTTGATCAGATCTTAATGAAATTTGAGGTTTGGAAAGATATCGTGTCTCAGAGATGTTATTTTAAATCCTGACCGGATCCGGTGACATTGGGGGGGGGGCAGGGTTGGGAGGGGGAAACCTAAAATCTTGGAAAACTGAGAGTGGAGGGATCAGGATGAAACTTGGTGGAAAAAATAAGCACAAGTCCCAGATACATGATTGACTTAACCAGAACGGAATCGCTCTCTTTGGGGTAGTAGGGGGGGGGCAATTCTGAAAAGTTAAGAAAAAATTAAGTATTTTTAACTTGCGAAAGGTTTATCGGATCTCATGAAATTTGATATTTAGAAGGATATTGTGTCTCAAAGCTCTTATTTTAAATTCACTCCGAATCTGGTGACATTGGGGGGAGTTTGGCGGGAACCTAAAATCATGGAAAAAACTTAGATTGAAGGGATTGGGATGAAACTTGGTGGGAAAAATTAGCAGAAGTCTTAGATACGTGATTTACATAATTGGAATGGATCAGCTCTATTAGGGGGGGGGGGGGTAATTCTGAAAAATTAGAAAAAATGACGTATTTTTAACTTACGAAGGAGTGATCGGATCTTCATGAAACTTCATCTTTAGAAGGACCTCGTAACTCAGATCTCTTATTTTAAATCTCAACCGGATTCAGCGTCATTGTGGGGGCAGTTTGGGGGGGGGGATCTTAGAAAATACTTAAAGTGATCAGAATGATCAGGATCAGGGGGATAGATCTGGACGAAACTGGATGGGAAGAATAAAAACCTGTCTAAGATACGTGGCTGACATAACCGGACCAGATCTGCTCTCTTTTGGTGGAGTTGGTGTGGGGGGGGGTGTAATTTGAAAAAATGAGATATTTGTAACTTACGAAAGAGTGACCAGATCTTAATAAAATTTGATATTTAGAAGGATCTCGTGCTTTAAAGCTCTAATTTTAAATCCTGACCAGATCCTGTGACATTTGGGGGAGTTGGAGGGAGAAACAGGAATTCTTGGAAAACGTGAAAATTGGGGTATTTTATCTTACGAATAGGTGATCGGATCTTAATGAAATTCGATATTTATAAGGAATTCATGTTTCAGGGCTCTTGTTTCAAATCCCAACCAGATCTTTTGATATCGGGGGGAGTTGGAGGGGGGAAACTTTGGAAAACACTTGGAGTTGAGGAATCGGTATAAAGCTTGGCGGATAGAATAAGCAAATGTGCTTGATACGTGATTGACGTAACCGTACTGGATTCGCTCTCTTTGGGTGAGTTGGGGGGAGGGGTTTAGTGATTTGGCGAGTTTGGTGCTTCTGGACGTGCTAGAACGATGAAAATTGGTAGACGTGTCAGGGAGCTGCTCAAATTGACTTGATAAAGTGGTTTTTCCAGAGTTGACCATCTGGGGGGGGGGGGCTAAAGGGAGAGGAAAATAAAAAAAATGAGGTATTTATAACATACGATTGGGTGATCGGATCTTAATGAATTTTGATATTTAGAAGGACATCGTGACTCAGAGCTCTTATTTTAAATCCTGACCGGCATTAAGCCTCTGATTTTCCTTTTAAATCAATCTACTGATTCTTAGAATTTTGTTAGAGCTCATACCATATGAGCTCTTGGCTCTTAGCTCTTCTTGCCTCGTCACAAGTGCCATATGAACTCTTAGCTCTTGTTGAATTTAGTCAAGTAATTTCTTTGCGAAATAGTAACTTTTCTTTGTTATCGCTTGAAAAATAAATGTCCTTTTGAACCATGAGGGAAAGAACGGGCCATATTTACTTTTTGACCGCTTGATATATCCCTCCCCCACCAGGTGGAAGAGTGCACATGTAGTCCCTGGATCGGGGCAGCTGGGCTGTCCTGTAAATTATGTATATTATTATGTAAATTATTACATAATTATGTGTATTATGTAAATTATTAATTCAGAATCAGCACGTCCTTAGGCTCAGCAATGTAAGATGGCCAAACTTTTGGTTCCCTAGCCAGTTCCATAAAAACTAGCATTGTCCAGGTCTCATCTTTGATGTGTTTTATAATATTCTTTAAAAATTTGATTTGTATGAATTTTAATTGTTTCTTACAGGGTAATAAAACCAATAAATGGTACAAATCCTTGCTTTCTGTCTTTGGCTCAGAACTAACTTTATAAAGCAACGGTAAGTGCAGCAAAAAGGAAAAGATATTGAAAAGGGATTCGATTACCATCGACGTCTATTTTATAGTAACACAAAAATGAAAGTGAAGACTATCTTAACATTGAAAGCGGCTCAACTTTGATCAAATTAATGAACAGATGTGATCCAATTAATGGTCCAACCTCAGCTTTGGCCCCTTTCGACAAAGAGACATGATTTTCCTTAGACTAATGGAAGATCATCGGAATTTTCACCCTTCCTTTAAACACCTTTATGCTTGTACTTTTTGTTTTCTAATACCCTTTTCCCCACAGGTGATCTTAGAGACGAAGCGTTGAAATGGCATTCACCCCGGGCGTAAAAACTCATGGGGTACAAATTTGAAATAAAAAATATAAAATTTATTATCATTTTGTATTTTTTTAAATTGTATCTTTCTTGAGACAAAGTAGAGGTTACAGTGGGAGTAAATTCCTTAGTTACTACAAATGCCTATATGATAAAACTTAATACTTTCTGTGAATATAAGCAAATTGAAGTGGCCAGAACCACCACTGCTTCTCCCTGAAGAACAGTTCATGTCCATTGACTAGCCGGGTGTGACTCTCCTCATGCCCCCTCCTGCAATAAAAATGGTAGAATAGCGCTTCGTGTGTTTGCTAAACTGGATTTGCTCTCTAGTTGGAAGATTTTCAAAATGGTAAATATTAATTATTAAAAAGCTAGAGATTATAGCTTAGAACCGTAGCGTGTATATTTTTTCTACATTAAGATTTAAATCTATTTATTATTTTGATTTTGAGAAGATAATTATAAATTTTGAAGCAATCAGAAAATGGGGTGTTATGCTAAGAACTGCCTCCTAGAAAGTTTCACTATAGAATTTTAATTTGCTTAATTCACTATATTCAAACAAAATACATTATTAATTTTCTGAAGTGGTTAAAACTAGAGTGATATATTTATAATTAATGCATTACCAACCAGGGGTATATTTATCTTACCCTCAAAGGTATTAGAAACAAAACAAATTGGTGAGTTTGAATTCGTCTTAGCCCAATATTGCAAATCGGGAATCCAAAATGGGCAAACCGATCAAAACAAGTTGCAATTCCCTCCTTGACAAAGATATGTTCTGTGTAACTGGTTACTTCTTCTCCTTAAATGTTTCGACTCTAAATTGTCTCAGACGTCTAATCCGGATTATTTCTTTCAATTACTTCTTTAAAATTAAGTTGCTAAAACCTTGGATACTTTTGCTTTAAATAATCTTTTTACAATTTTGTAATATAAGCTTTGCAATATCATCTTTTCTTTAAAGTAGTGGAGATAGTCCCTGTCTACTGTCCTGATTTTTTATGTAGATCTCAGGTAGAAAGGACCTGTCTAGAAAAAAGTATTCCTTCTGATTAAAAAAAATGCCTCTATTTCTTAAGCATTTAATCTCTACAATCTCATTGTGATTTTAAGTTAAATCAAGCTTTTTTTTAACTTAAGAAATAGTTCTATGGATCACTAAGACTATAAATTGAGATTGAGCCTGATCAATCCCGATTTGAGGGTAGATCCTTGTGCCTTCTTTCGGGCTTTAGATGGGTTTATGAAGATTTCACTTTTAGAACACACTTTCCAAGTCCAACAAAGCGCAGTCCCCTTTGGAGGGGTAAAAGGTGGAGATAGATGCAAGGGGCTCCACCAAGGCTATTAACCCATATCCAAATATTTCATTTACTTTACACAACTACCTTTCCAGATTGCGAAACCCTTATCTCTAATTTTACAACGTATTTTCAGTTAGAAAAGGCTAGACTTTTTCGACGAAATTTCTTAACAGCATATTATAAACAGCTGTTTAATAGAAATAAAAATTGTCAAATTTGATAAAACCAACAAAACCAGCCTACTGCTTATTTGTAGCCTAAAAATATATACAAGTTTTTGGGGTGATGACGCAAGTGGCAGTGCTTCATTAAAGCAGTAAGTGATTCCGAAAATCTTTAAGTGTCAAATATGTTGATTTAACGAACTAATAATTTTATTACCGAATGTAATTTTAATATAATATTACACATTTAAGAAGGGAATATAAATCTCTGTCGAAGTCAACTATTGGTTCACTCTCATTATTTTTTTTAACCTTTTAGCAGTAATTTACATTTTTTTTCTTTTTAAAAGAGAAACTTGTTGATTTTTTCATTTAACGTTTTCAGGATCATGATGTCAATAGTAACTTGCTATTGAAAACAAAATCAAAGTATTACCTAAATACTGTCTGTTTCATCACTAATCTGTAGTGAGTTTTTTTTAATATTCTAATTCAACAAACTGATAGTTTGAAGTATTTCTTTCCCTTATTCTTTAATTTAGAATTAAGTTCGATTTGTATTATATCAGATAGCTTAAAAACTTGAAAAATATTGCGGAGGCAATTTGGACCCCAATCATGTATTATTTTTGAAACGCTCACTTTTTATATATAATAGTTATGCTAGCTTTAATTTATTTTTCTCTTACTTTAGAGATAATGAGCTCTACTCTAAGCACTACTGATGGTGTTATTCAACCAGAACTCTTAGGCCCTAAACTAATCGTTGTCGTGAAAAGGCTGAGAGAGAAGGCAATAGAAGAATTAACTGCTGGGATCTGGTGTTGTGACTCCTGTTGGAAAACAGATAAATCATTTTTGATGCTGAATCTTCATTTTGACACTGGCTGTGAAAAACTTTCACCAATCGAGTGCGATGTCTCCCCTGCAGTAGCTCGTAATTAAAGAGTGTTTGTCCCACATTTTATGGAACACCAAATGGGAGAAACAAGACGATGCCCCATTTGTTTGTGTGAATATATTCGTGATATAAAACAACATCTAATAATAAAAGGTCACTTTTCACCAAACCTGACTGAACTAGACCTACAGGGAAATGCATTGCTAGTGGTTTCACAGAATCCGTCCACTAACGGTTGCTCAAATTCACATGAATCAGAAGCGAAAAGCTTAGAAAATTGGAAAGTATTTTTTAATAGTCAATTGCTCAGTAAAAATCTTGGAAAATTAGAAAGACATCCAAGAACAAACACGGGTAAAAAACTAAATAAGTGTGATGTAGGAAGGAAGCACTTTCCTCATTCAAGCAATTTGATTGGGCACCAGAGAGTGCATACTTGTGAAAAACCGTTTAAATGTGACGTATGTAATAAAGACATTTCTCAATCAAGCACTTTGAATATGCACCAAGGACTGCATACAGGTGAAAAACCGTTTAAATGTGATGTGTGTAGGAAATACTTTTCTCAGTCTGACCATTTGGACCAGCATTAAAAAACTACATTCAAGTAAAAACCGTTTAAATGTGATAAACGTAACAAAGGTTTTTATGAATACGGTAATTTGATTGAACACCAGAGAAAACAAGCAGGTGAAAAACCGTATAAATGTGATGTGTGTAAAAAAATGCTTTTATTAAGCGGTCAATATTAACCTGCTTAAGAATTACATACAGGTGAGATATCCTTAAAATGTGGCATTTGTTAAAAGGAATTCTCTCAAGTGCTTGATGCAAATCAAGTATTTCATACACGTGAGAAGAAAAAGTAAATTTGTAGGTGTGGTTGAGGTTTGAGGTATAAAATATGTGCAAATATCTGCTGTTTTCAATATAGATTTTCATTTATAGCTCAATGTCCCGCTCTTTACAATAAAGTTTGACTCTTTCTCTCAACTCCACTTTAATAAAACTTTCAGAAACTTCAGCGTAAAGAGTGGGGTGTTGATGAGGGAGCGGCCCCTTTCATATACGAAGTAATTTCTGTTCGTTTTGAGTTTTAAAGTCGCTCCTTACTTTCAGTTGAAACAAATTGTTTTGTTTTTTTATTTAATTTCTGAATGTTTTTGAATTAATGCATGTTTTGATTTTGGCTCTCCGCAGATGAATAATTAAAACAAAATTTACATATTATTTTTGGCTAAATGGCTTTCTCACATTTTGATTGAATGGTATTGAGAAAATAAGGAGCGGGGGAAGAGGCCTAGTTGCCTTCCAATTTTTTGGTTACTTAAAAGGCAACTAAAACTTTTAATTTTTTACCAATGTTTTTATTCGTAAAAGATAAACGTAACTTACAAATTAGCTTACGTAACGAACATCTGTATTCGCATGTTTGTATCACATATATGAGGGGGTTCACCCCCTTGCCAGTACCTCGCTCTTTACACTAAAGCTTAAATTTTGTCCCAATTCCTTAAGAATGAATTCCTCCCCAAAGACATAGCTATAAGGTTTTTCGACTATGCTGTATAAAATGGCTATCTCAGAATTTCGACCCGGTGACTATGGGAAAATAATTAGCGTGGGAGGGGGCCTTGGTGCCCTCCAATTTTTTTGGTCACTTAAAAAGGGCACTAAAACTTCATTTCCGTTAGAATGAGCACTCTCGCAACATTCTAGGACCACTGGTTCGATACGATCACCCCTGGGAAAAAAAACAAAACGAATAAACACGCATCCATGATCTGCCTTCTGGCAAAAAATACAAAATTCCACATTTTTGTAGATAGGAGCTTGAAACTTCTACAGTAGGGTTCTCTGATATGCTGAATCTAATGGTGTGATTTTTGTTAAGATTCTACGATTTTTAAGGGCTGTTTCCCCTATTTTCTAAAATAAGGCAAATTTTCTCAGGCTCGTAGCTTTTGATGGGTAAGACTAAACTTGATGAAACTTATATGTTTGAGATGAGGGGATTAAATGTTTTACAAATCTTGTCTCTGAAGCTGTTTGGGGTCGTCGTTATTGAACCTTTTAATTATACTTGATTTTTTTTTAATCATTGTTAAGAATTAAATAGTGCTGGTTATCCTCAAATTTCCCTTTACTTTTAACAAATTCTACAGCTTCCAATTTCCAGTTCAATGAACCCTTTTGGAAGTTTCTTTCTTACGAAATCCTTCCATACGAAGAAGCCTGATTGAAAAATAATTAAAACATAGTTAAACTCTCTCTTTAATTAGCTCCATTATTGTTCTGCCTGCCATGAATTTTACAGATTCGAAACAAAATCGATTTTGATTCATTGAGTAAGGGTCTCAGCTAAATTTTTAGGTTTAGTTTGACCCTAGCTAAAACTTTCCTAAATTAAATTGTTTCTTTTCTTTGAAATGAAACTGTTTATAATAGATTCCAACATTATTATGATTAAGCTGGTGTAAAGAACGCAGGCTACTTAAAACGAAAAATATTCTTCTCAATTCTTTTTGTTTTTGTTTTTTTGTTTTACTTGTAAGCGATATGTAATATTTCCAATTTAAAGTAAAAAGGAGAAAATAAATGTCCATATTGGTTGTATTTAGGTCCTGTATATTCTATTAATAGTTATCAGCAAATGACTGAAGGTTTTGAGTTACCGTAAATCTTTCATTCTCAGTTGAAAATCCTTCTCCATTAAACACAATTTGTTTTGGTAAAATAGTAAAATGATATTTTAATCGGAAGGAAATCATTGTAGCCTACTTCCATAATGGTATCATTGAGCTAAACAGTCTACATAGGTGGAAAAAGTCAGCCACAATAATTTAATCCTATGCAGTGTATAAAATTAAATTCCTTAGGGTTATGATAGTTGGCGTTGGTTGCTATTTTCTAACTCTGATTTTAAAGTTTCAGTTTCTTAGCTTCCCCCACTTAGTAGATTATGTCCATAGCCGTAATTTTGCGAGATGCACTAGAACATATGTAAAATCAGTAGCCGGTCATACAAAGGACACTGTTAAAACTACATTTTTGTGAAAGCATATTTTTATTAATCTAAAGTTTATTTTGACTCACAATAAAATGTTCCTTAAGAAGGTTGCTTCTTTAATTTGAAACTATTTTCAATTGTTTTCAACATAACTTGGCGTAAGTTAAATGCCGATCGTTTAAAAGGTACTTCATTCGTTGTATTTTTCGGCAGAAGGTTTTATGCTGGACGAAAGTAAAAGAATTATAAGTACAATTGATATTTTTTATAGTTTGCCATTTTGTTTTGCTATGAAACCCGAAGTAATGTCTCCAATGTAATGTAAATAGGAGAAAATAAAACAAATGTAATCATGAGATCTATTTAGGTTTTGTATTTCTAATTTCTAGCCCAAGTTTGTAGCTTTTGAGTAAGTGTAAGTGTTTCATCCTCATTTGAAAGTCCTTATCTATGATGCACAGTAATCGATTTTCAATTTTTGAAGTGAAAAATCTCACAGAAATAATTGTTGCCAACTTCCATCGTCAGCTTAGTCGGCTAGACGACTAAGCACAAACCTTAGGTAGGTTTGTTAAGATTACTGGTTTGGTACATTCCCTATAAGTTTGTTTTTTTCTACCTATATAATAGTTGATTTTAGAGTTATTCTTAATATTCTAGATGCTTTTATTATACTTAATTTATCTGGTTAAATTTTTATATCTGGCTGTATGAGACAGGTTATAATGCATAAGATTGTATTATTTTGTTATAATACTTTGTTGTATATGTATCTTAATTGCTGTATGACGATACATAGTTGCAGTATTTATATTCCTGTATCTCAACGCAGGCATTTGCTGCTGGTGAATAACCCCCTCCAATAGTAAGTTAAGTAATACATGTTCTGGTCCAGTGGATATTGACTGAATTAACACACAAGCAAGTTAGTGATTACACAGAAGGCACCGAATAATCAAGTGATAAAAACGCATATGATCTATTGGTCGAATGCGTCAGCCACAAACAACAATGTTCATTAGGGTCTCACGGGGCTGAAAAACTAGGGTTTTTTTTTACGCCACAATAATTTACCCCTGCATGGGGGATAAAATAAATATATTCCATATGGGTTATGGCAGAGGGCGTTGCCACTTTTGTATATATTACTTTCTATTACTTTTCCTTACTGTAGAGAGCTCTTATTATAAATCCCGACCAGATTCGGTGATATTGGGGGAAGTTGGAGGGGGGGGGGCTAAAATCTTGGAAAACACTTCGAGTGTTTTTGAGCGATTGGGTTGAAACTTGGTGGGAAAATTAAGCACAAGTCCTAGATACGTGATTAACATAACCAGAAAGGATCTGCCCTCTTTGGGGTAATGGGGGGGGGCTAATTCTGAAGAATTAGTAAAAATGAGGTATTTTTAAGTTACGAAGGAGTGATCGAATCTTCATGAACTTTCATATTTAGAAGGACCTCATAACTCAGATCCCTTATTTAAAATCCCAACCAGATCCAATGGCACTGGGAAGAGCTTGGGGGACTGGGTATCTTGGAAAACAACTAAGTGGAGAGATTATGATGAAACTTGGTTGGAGGAATAAAAACATGTCCAAGATACGTGACTGACATAACCGGACTGGGTCCGTTCTTTTTGGTAGAGATGGGGGGGGAGTAATTCGGAAAAATCAAATCATAATGAAATTTGATATTTAAAGGGATCTTGTGCTTTTGAGCTCTTATATTAAATTCCAACAAGATCCTGGGACCTAGGGAGGAGTTGGAGGGAGAAACCGGAATTCTTGGAAAACGTGAACATTGAGGTATTTTTATCTTACGAATGGGTGATCGGATTTTAATGAAACTTGATATATAGAAGGATCTTATGTCTCAGATGCTCCATTTTCAATTCGAATCAGATCCGTGGACATAGGGGGTTGGAGGGGGAAACAGATATCTTGGAAAACGTTTAGAGTGGAGAGATTATGATGAAACTTGGTTGGAGGAATAAAAACATGTCCAAGATACGTGACTGACATAACCGGACTGGGTCCGTTCTTTTTGGTAGAGATGGGGGGGGATTAATTCGGAAAAATCAGATCATAATGAAATTTGATATTTAAAGGGATCTTGTGCTTTTGAGCTCTTATATTAAATTCCAACAAGATCCCGGGACCTAGGGAGGAGTTGGAGGGAGAAACCGGAATTCTTGGAAAACGTGAACATTGAGGTATTTTTATCTTACGAATGGGTGATCGGATTTTAATGAAACTTAAGAACGAGTGACCGTATCTTACTGAAATTTGATATTGAGAAGGAATTCATGTCTCAGAGCTCTTATTGCAAATCCCGATCAGATCTGTTGACATTGGGGGGGTTTGGAGGGGGAAACCGGAAATCTTGGAAAACGCTTAGTTCTTTCTGGAAATCTTGGAAAACGGTCCGTTCTTTTTGGTGGAGATGGGGGGGGGGAGGAATTTGGAAAAATCAGATCATAATGAAATTTCATATTTAGAGGGATATTGTGCTTTTGAGCTCTTATATTAAATTCCAACAAGATCCCGGGACCTAGGGAGGAGTTGGAGGGAGAAACCGGAATTCTTGGAAAACGTGAAAATTTAGGTATTTTTATCTTACGAATGGGTGATCAGATGTTAATGAAACTTGATATATAGAAGGATTTTATGTCTCAGATGCTCCATTTTCAATTCGAATCTGATCCGTGGACATGGGGGGTTGGAGGGGGAAACAGATATCTTGGAAAACGTTTAGAGTGGAGAGATCGGGATGAAACTTGATGGGCAGAATAAGCACAAGTTATAAATACGTGATTCTCATAATTGGAACGGATGTGTTCACTTTGGGGGAGCTGGGGGCGTTGATTTGGAAAAATTAAAAAAATTAAGGAATTTTTAACTTAAGAACGAGTGACCGGATCTTAATGAAATTTGATATTGAGAAGGAATTCATGTCTCAGAGCTCTTACTGCAAATCCCGAAAAATAAGACCACATATAGCTCAAAAAACCTAATAACTATGTCTTTGGGGACAACTTACTCCCCTGCAGTCCCCATGGGAGGGGCTGCAATTTACAAACTTTGACCTGTGTTTACATATAGTAATGGTTAATGGGAAGCGTACAGACGTTTTCAGGGGGATTTTTTTGGTTTGGATGGGAGAGTTGGGGGATGCTACGTTGGAGAATCTTTCCATTGAGGAACTTTTATTTGAGGGGGCACAGGATTTTCTATCATTCTTTAAAAAAAAAACAATGAAAAATTATATATGAAAAGTTTTTTCTACTGAAAGTGAGCAGCTGCATTAAAACTTAAAACAAACAGAAATTGTTACGCATATAAGGGGTTTACCTCCTCATAATACTTTTCTCTTTATGCTAAAGTATTTTTAGTAATTTCAACTATTTATTCTATGGACTTTGTGATTCAGGTGTCATTCTTAAGGAATTGAAAAAAAAAATAAGCTTTAATGTAAAGAGCAAAGTATCAACAAGGGTTGAGCAAACTCATATATGCAATAAAAACATACAAATATAGAAGCTTGCTATGTAATTTGATTCGTAATTTATGTATATTTTTAACTTATGAAAACGTTTGTAAAAAATTATAAGTTATAGTTGCCTTTTTAAGTAATCAAAAAATTGGAGGGCAACTAGGCCTCCTCCCTCGCTCTTTTTTCTCAAAATTTTCCGATTAAAACTATGAAAAAGCCATTTAGCCCCAAAAAATTAATATGCAAATTTTGTTTTAATTATTTATGTGTGGAGAGCCAAGATCAAAACATGTGTAAGGTCCCACCCTATGGGGTGAGTAAGCAAATACTAGTGCTTTGAATTATGGTAGCGTGTCACTAGTATTCAACGTGCAAATAGGTTCACTTTTCTATCTACTATGGCAACAGTCTCTCTGTTTCCTAAGGCCTATTATAAGTCACAATCTCTCAAGACAAGGAATTTTATTTTAGATGGAGTATGTAAAAACAGGTAAAGAAATATAAAATGGAAAGGAGTTGAGCTGGAGAGTTCTTTCTGGTTGATGAAAAGTACTTGCTTGGGCGAAGAAGTATAAATCTGGAAATAAAAAAACTTACGTTAAATCTTGTAAATACACACGACAGGCTGTCCCTCGTATTAATTGAAAAGCTAATATCCAAGAAAGAATGCTGGTCCATGAGGAAAAACGATAAGCCAAATATAAGTAGCAGGGTTGTTATATCTATCTGTCGTCCAGAAATTGTGAATCAGAACTCCCCGAATATTGTTCTAACATTCGCTTTTAAGGGTCGCCCTCTTCGGTCCGGTTTTTTAATAAATTAAAGCTTTGAGTTTGACTATAGGTTGAAGGTTATCTAACGCTCAAGGTAAATACGGACAGAAATAAAAATGGGTAAACAAGGGTTTGAAGGTGTCAGCCTGTTGAACTTGATCGTAGGTGAAGGTTACCCGTCTAAAAATAAAACTGGTAAATAATGGGTAAACAAGAATTTGAGGATGTCAGCCTGTCGTATAATTACGTATATGTCGTATATGTCGTATAGCTATGGCGTATAGTGTATGTTATATTATAGAATATAATACAAGGCAATAAATAAATAATAGAAAGGGACTTCTCACACATGCATTAATTCAAAAACAAAATTAAACAAAAAAAAACAAGTTTTTTTAAAATGAAAGTAAGGAGCAACATTAAAACTTAAAACAAACAGAAATTACTCCGTATATGAAAGGGGCTTTTCCTCCTCAACGCCCCGCTCTTTACGCTAAAGTTTTTTACTGTTTTAAATTGTAGAGTTAAGAGAAAAAGTCAAACTTCAGCATAAAGAGCGGGGCATTGAGAAGGAAAAGCCCTTTCATATACGGAGTAATTTCTGTTTGTTTTAGGTTTTAATGTCTCTCCTTACTTTCATATAAAAAAACTTCTTTTTTTTTTGTTTAATAATTTAAAGGAGTTACATTTTGACTTGCTAAGACATCTTTTTGTAATCACATGAAGTGATGCACAGAGTTGTTGGAATAGTGTTTAGTAAGTAAGTAAGTAAAATATTTATTTTCCATATTTTGCACATGGAACAAAACAGTACAATGAAAAAAAATAAAAGAAAAAAACATGAAGAAAAACGGAGAGAAATTTAAAACACAACATGGAAACATACACAATCAAGAACTGTAGAAATACTTAAGCCAGGGGTGATTCCATTTTGCCTGGAAATTAGAAATCAACCGGTTTACCGTGATACTGGGGTCTGCAATCCTATGTTTATCAATCATATAAATATTTCTCGTCCACAAGGGGCATTGCAGCAGGAACTTTGCGAACCTAAAATAAAGGGACCAGAGCTTGCGTTTTGGGTGTCAGTTAATAAATTCCGAAATGGCAAGATATGTAGAATATGTGGCAGTGCGACAGCGTTATACGTATTCGTGAGATACTTTCGGCATAAGAGGAGTCTGCTGGCGACGATAGACCCGTACGAGGTGTGGAGTTTTTTCTCGACGTGTTTGATGAACAGTAGACGAGTTTTGTTAAGATTACATCCTATGGGTAGACTCAGATACACGACGTGAGATGAAACGTTAATTGACTCGCCACCGAGCAGGAGGTGTTCAGGCTGAGAAGGACTATCGTTGAAAAAAAGAACTGCAGATTTATAAGTATTGAAAGCCAGGCTGATTTTTCGGTATTCATCAAGTAGGATCGAGAAATTTGATTGCATACCCCTAATAGACCGACTTAGATCTAATAGATCGCCCGCATATACAAGTAGCGACACATTTATATTCTTGAAAATGCATGAAACATTGACTCATGCCTGGGCATTTAGAACACTGTTATTGTACAAACATAGCGATAATAATGAACCCTGGCGGACACCATTGTTTACTGGAATAACCACTGATGTGATGCGGTTACCTATCTTTATACGCGCTTTTAACCGGCAATACATATCGTACATTACACTAGTGACACGGAGGTTTATACCTTGCTGGTAAGCGGCTAAAAGGGCCTGAGCGTGAATTGATGAATCAAATGCTCTACTCACATCAAAAGCACCAATCACTATAAGGTCACCAGATTCGTGAGAATCTGCTAGAATAGTGGCAAGACTGAAGAGAGCATGAGCACAACCCAGACCCGGTCAGAAACTGAACTGGTGGTCAGGCATTCAGCACGAATATTGAATTTCTTTTGAGACTAAGATCTCTAGAATTTTACAGAGCATTGGAGCAACAGTGATTGGCCTGTACAAAGAGTATTGGTCCATTGGTTTCTCTTTATTTAAGGATGGGCGAAAGCAAACCGACACAAAAAGAGTCAGGTACTATACCAGTGGTGAAAATAATCTGGAATAGCTGCGTCAGATATTCAATAAAGCATAGTGGTACCGTGTAGTAGATTTAGCGCGCACAGTTCGTCTACACCACGGGAAGGTTTCTTCTTTAGCTTTAAACTAGCTTCATGTACGCCTCCGTAAGTAACGACAAAATCAGGGACACACTGGGTGGATAATATCGATTCTAGTCGGTTTGCGAAGGGATTAGACGTCTAATCGAATCATGGGGTTTTCCGGCGCCCGGGTCGCTCAACCGGGCTTTCCAGATTAGCTTTGGGTCACTTACGATTCTGGAGGAGCACTCTAATTAAAATATACAAATTAAAACTCTTCTTTTAATTTGGTATGATGAGCTTTCAGTTGCTTGTCAAATTTTCGTTTCGTTCATAAACTGATGGAGTTAACAGGACCGGATTTGGGCCTATCACAATCTTGCCAGATTCTAAACCAAAACTTAACATCGTTGCAACACTAAATTAGGGCCGGATTTTGCGAGAATTCGGGAATTTCTGTTTTCATTCCAACCTTTCTAGTAGGAACTGCTTTTTTTTTTTTAACTGAGAGGAGCTTAAGAGTAATCTCGGCAACGAATATATAGATGAGTACTCTCGTATCTGCGGTGTCAAAATTCGAATGCACTTGGAGTAAATAGAAGGGGATTTGCATCTTTACAAGAAGTGAGTTCAGCACCTGATGACACAAAGTAGTATTAATTTTATCCCATTCACTTACTACTTTCCACTTGTCGTTCTTGGGTTGACGCAGAGCTGGTTTTATGCTTAGAGGGTAGGGGTAAAGTAGGGGTAAATGATAAGCGAAGATAGCGTCTTTTAAACACTTACACTTCCGTTAGTATTCTTAGAGCAGGCTGTGTGGTTAATGTTTGAATAGGACCCAGAATTATGAACGAAGGAGTAATCACTGTCTTTTGGGAGGATGATAAGTTTGTCATCAAAGATGCCGTTTAGAAGCTGACTATGGGCACACGTGCTGTCAAGCAGGTTGCAGTTGAAGTCCCCCATGACTACGCATTGCAAATCTCTCTGGGTCACAGACTTCAGGCACTTCGCTAGTTTGTGAACTGCGTTCATAAACTTTCGCTCCGATTTATCATCATGGTAGTTTGTAGGAAGATATACATTGAAGAATGCGACACTGCCAGAAGATATAGCCAAGAAATTATCATTTGTAAATAACACCTTACTTTCAATATACGGTTGGCAAATAATCGCCAAGCGACCGGAGGGGCGTCCGAAAGAAAGTTTGTTGGGGATTCTTCCGATCATGTTCCATGACGTAATTTTGACAGGCTGTGCTATTAGACATAGGGTCGCTTCAGCTCACTGACGATTTTTATTATTGTGGGGCACTTGAAGGAATGGCAAGTGTGGCGTTTTGATTTCCAGAGGGCGCATGTCATATGGTTTCCACAGAACTGGTCGGGGCTAGAGCCATGACCTCCTTCTCCGCATCGAGAGCAAATTTGTTGGCTAGAACAGGTAGCAGAAATATCACCAAAATTATGGCAGTTAAAACAGCGCTTTGGAAGAAAGATAAATTCCTCGATGGGGTACCGCTCCAAGTCAATTTTAGGAGGGTTTTTCATGGTGTGGTTCAGATGCTGGCTGGATGAGAAGTATAATTTGAAGGATCTGGTTTGGCCACATTGATCAGCTTTTTCACAATTCGGAATAAATCTCTTAAGCGTGTCACTATTAATATGAGCTGGGATTAACTTGATCATACCGATGAAAGTGGGAGTTTTAACGCTTGCTCATTAGCTTGAGCATGAACAGGGTTGCCTTCAGGCCACGGTAATGGTATCTGGTTCAAACGGTCAAGCAGGCCATTGAACTTAAGATTCATCTCGTTGACGGTGGACACTATACAAGCAGCGATCTCTTCATTGCAGGCGGGAACTTCTTGTGGCTCAAAAATAACGAACTCAAGAAGCTGTCTCTTTTCTTTGGCACAGCGAGTGAACATCATCGCAATGTCCATCAGGTTGTCCTCTTCTTTTACATGTTTTATTACACGTTCCCCTAATTTCGACTTGCGATAGATAATTTCTTTTGCTTCTAAAATCACTTCACGGCTGAAAAACTTGAGTCCTCGCCTAGTAAAAACATTTGTTTTAACACCTGCTATCATAATTCTTGAGATAAAATTCAGTACTGCATGCTGATCTAGGTTATCACCCATTTTGCTGATGGTTTCCTTACGAGAAAAGTAAGGAAAGTGTTGAGGGTTGGCTACCTTGTCCCCGCAATTTAAGGGACACGCCCGGCGGATACCACGGCTCTTGTTACCAACTCACTCCCCCCCCCCTTCTTCTTACTTTCCTCTCGCCACCTCTATCGTAAAGTGATTGCCTATACATATCGGAATTCCTAATTATATTCTTACTGCTTAATCAAACAGTTCGTGGTAACGAACTGTAGTAAGGAGCGACCCGGCTCAATAGTAAACGAAACTCTAAAAAACGAGAATTCAATGCTAAGAGATTCATCAAAATAATCGGATTTTTATGCTGATTTTAAATGTATGAGTTACATCAAATTTAGTCTTTGTCTACAAAATTTACTGAGAAAATTTGCCTTATTTTAGAAAACAGGGGAAAACACCCCTAAAAATCATAGAATCTTAACGAAAATCACACCATCGCATTCAGCGTATCAGAAAACCCAAGAGCAAGAATTTCAAGGTCCAATCTACAAAAACGTGGAATTTTGTATTTTTTGTCAGAAGACTGATCACGGGTGCGTGTTTATTTGTTTGTTTGTTTGTGTGTTTTTCCCCAGGGGTCATCGTATCGACCAAGTGGTCCTAGATTGTTTCAAGAGGGCTTATTCTAACGGAAATTAAAAGTTCTAGTGCCCTTTTTAAGTGACCAAAAAACTGGAGGGCAACTAGGCCCCTTCCCAAGCTAATTTTTTTCTAAAGTCAACATATCAAAATTTTGAGATTGCCTTCTTGTTCCACATAGTTGAAAACCATAATAACTATGTCTTTGAGGATGACTTGCTCCCCCACTGTCCCTGGGGGTGGGGCTGCAAGTTACAAACTTTGACCAATGTTTACATACAGTAATGGTTATTGGGAAGTGTAGCGACGTTTTCGGGGGGATTTTTATGGTTCGGGGGGTGGGTTTGAGGGGAGGGGGCTATGTGGGAGGATCTTTCCTTGGAGGAATGTTTCACGGGGGAAGAGAAATTCAATGAAAAGGGCGCAGGATTTTCTAGCATTACTATTAAAAAAAGACAATGAAAAAATAAACATGAAAAAGGTTTTTTCAATTGAAAGTAAGAAGTAGCATTAAAATTTAAAACGAACAGAGATTATTTGGCATATGAGGGGTTCTGCTGAAATAATTTTAGTAATTTCAACTATTTTTTCTATGGCCTTTCTGATTCAGGGGTCATTCTTAAAGAATTTGTACAAAACTTAAGATTTAGTGTAAAGAGCGAGGTATTAACGTGGGGACAAACCCCCTCATATACATAATTAAAATATAAGAATATAAAAGTTTGTTACGTAAGTTAATTTTTAAGTTATGTATATTTTTTAATAATAAAAACGTTCGTTAAAAACGAATGTTCGTTCGTAAAACTGAAAAATTGGAGGGCAACTAGGCCTCTCTCCCCACCCATTATTTCTCAAAATCATCTGATCAAAACTAAGAGAAAGCCATTTAGCCAAAAAAAGAATTAATATGCAAATTTCGTTTTAATAATTTATGTACGGAGAGCCAAAATCAAACATTTATTAATTCAAAAACGTTCAGAAATTAAATAGAAAAAGACTATTTTTTTTACCTGTAAGTAAGGAGCGATACTAAAACTTAAAACGAACAGAAATTATTCCGTTTATGAAATGGGTTGCCCCTCCGCAATCCCTCGCTCTTTATGCTAAAGTTTGACTCTTTGCCACAATTCTACTTTTTTAAACAATTAAAAGTTTTAGCGTATAGAGCAAGGTATTGCGGAGGGGACAACCCATTTCATATACGGAGTAATTTCTGTTCGTTTTAAGTTTTAATGTCGCTCCTTGTTTTCAGCAAAAAAAAAAGTTTTTTTATGCCTAAATGACGTGTCAATTTCTTGCTACAAACTAGTCAGACAAGTTTCGTATGAGATCTTCGTTTGTCGAGAGATTGTAAAATAAGTTCATAAAAACTTGCCAAACAGCTTTGCTTAAAATCCAGAAAAAGGTTATTAGTTCACGGAACGAAATGTATTTGAAGACTGAACTATGTTCAGTCTTCAGTAGAAGTTGAACTGTGAGATTTCATATCCTATGATAGGTACTGGATTTTATGGAAATGGAAGGGAAGGTATGCACTTTAATGTTAACGGCAAAGAATCCAAGCTTATCAAACTCACCATCGTCCAACCGAAAATGTTTACAGTACACAAGTAGAGTCTGCACGAATTCATTGCTGACAGCCTTAGTAAAAGCTGGTTGTACTACTTAATTTATGTTTGTTTGTTGCGCATGTATGTTTACTTATGTATTCTGTAATGTTTTTAGTGGTCCAATCTCTGCTTTGGCTCATATTTGTGATGGCAATATTGTGATACAAATTTGACATAAAATATCTAAATTTATCATCATTTTGTAGTTTGAAATAAGGTAAAATTCTAGTTAATTGACTTCTATTTTGAAGCAACTACCTCCACTCCTTCTCCGTCTAGAGGGCCCTGACCTTTGATGACCTTTTAAAATATTTTTGTTATAAAAGTGAAATCTTACAAAATAGATCTTCTGCTTAATTTATGTACAACAAAATTGTTTCCAGCTTCATAACTTTGCTCAATTCCATTTTATAAGGTTTTAAAGATATGCAAATACATTTCCTAAATAAAAAAAAACAACATTGATATAGCTCAAAATTCTACTCAAATAACAGGAATTGCATTTTCAGAACTAAAGGCAGAGGCTTTAGTTATATATTTTAGCCTCTAGACCCATCCCTGAAAGTTTCATTTTCCTAATCTTAGCCCTTTTCGAGATAGCAAGAAGTCAATCAACTAGAATCTTACCTGAATTAAAAATCAAAAATTTGTTATCATTTTGTAGTTTTTAAAATTGCATATTTATTAAGATAAAGTACAGGTGGTAGTTGAAAGTAAATTACTTACGTAATATAAACCCTATATGATAAATTTAATACTTAACGTGAATATAAGTAAATTGAAGTTGCCAGTCTTGAAGAACTGCCACTCTTTTTCCCTGAAGAATAGTTCATGCCCATTGACTATCCGGCTGTGGCTCTCCTCATGCCCCCTCCCGCAATAAAAATGCTGTAATAGTTCTCCTTCTGTTCCCTCTTCAACGCCCCCTCTTTACGCTAATGTTCTTTTACTGTTTTAAAAAGTAGAGTTGAAAGAAAAAGTCAAACTTTAGCGTAAATAGCAGGGTTTCTTTGCCTTTTGTGAATTTTAGTCGGAATCTTGGTAATTTTTCTTCGCTGCGGTGGTAATCTTAGTGTATCGTCATCATTATTCTGAGAAATAGAGTCCAAACTTTAAGGTAAATTTTAAGGTTTAACATTAATTGTATTTTGAACCAAAAGGATAAGACCGGAAATTCTGATATAAGTTAGACTTTTTTCATGCAAAGATTTAATTACACTTGCCTAGAGAAAATTCCCCTTTTCAAGTAATTTTCAACGTATCTTAAATCTAAAAACCCTATACACCAAATTTTTTAAATTTGATTCGGTTCAGGGATAGAACTTGATCTCAGCTTGTAAAAGCAGATATAAAATTAATGTTCTGGAAGGGACACTGATAAAAATTTGGCTCCCCCATTGACACCTTTTACTTCTCTGGCTTTTTAATTAGTGATGTTTTATATCCTCTGGGCATTTATTTTGTTTAAAATAATTCGGTTGGAAATTATTTTGGTTTTCGGCCATGCACTAAAACCATAGAAGAGCAGAAAAATAACGTACCTATACAGCACACATCACCTACATAAGTGTGCACATAAAAAAAAAATTACATACCGGACATGATTGTTAATATAAAGGGATCTGTACAAGAACAAAATTGTTGTAGTTAAAGTGGGGAATGAGCTTAATATCTGGTTTCGAATTATATTAGTAGTTAAGCCGGGTTACATTCTGTCCAAGGCCGTATCCAGGGGATTTGACCCCCCCCCCCCTAAATGTTTTTCCGTAGTGTAAAAACGTAATAAAATGAATATAAACAAATTTCTGAAACAAGTTTATGCAAACCCCACGAAAAAAAACCCTTTTGTAAATCCCCTCTCCAAAAAAAAGGCTGGAAATGACCCTGGTTCTAGCCGGGACACGTTTGGAGTTTTCGGCATTGAGGGTTCCAATTGTGTACTTTTGATTTCGATTTTTCTACAAAATGATAAGTTTTTGGTTATTAAGGACCGAGTTTTGTCCTTTAAAAGATGCAGCTACGATCAGTGGGGGGAGGGGGTGTCATCCTTGCTCATACGGTATATAGAATATATTTTTTTAATTCTTATTTAACTGCCCACAAAAGAAACTTACCAAGTTTGATTTTTAGTACATCGCAGTGTTGCCAATGCGTGGAACTGCGCTGTTCCAGTTTCCGGACATAAACT
Source organism: Artemia franciscana (assembly GCF_032884065.1). Lineage (NCBI taxonomy): Eukaryota > Metazoa > Arthropoda > Branchiopoda > Anostraca > Artemiidae > Artemia > Artemia franciscana. The sequence continues at coordinate 5,695,822 of NC_088875.1, read as the reverse complement.
GTACCAAAAGGGAATAATTTGAACCCTCTGAACAGCAAGTTAAAAATCTACCGTAATAAGGAGAAAATTTTCAATAAAACTAAAACACGAACAAATATTTGACTTGGAAAGGAGAAAGAAAAAAATGTATCGGAAAGTATGTATTGTACCAAAAAATGTCCAAACGTACCGCATTCTACCAGGAACTCTTAAAGTATACCAGAAACGGTATAATTTTATTATGCTGGCAGTGCTGCAATAGGCTGGACTATACCTGAGGCTAGAGGAAAATCTTGAATCCAAATAGTTATCTATTACCTGTTCAGGTGTTGGGCGGTATTGTGAAAGACAGTAAGAAGGTTGATTGTTATTTTTTTAGTAAGAATTTGCTGGATAATAATGGTTTATTCTGGATAATCTTTTTCCAATCAATTTTTTTATTTGAAGCATAAGAATAAGGTGAGTAAATATGGCAAAAAAATGCCAGCTTATCCCCTCACCACCATAATGTAAGTAAAGGTATTTGTATTGCATACTGACCATAGCCTACCTCTATATATTAAATATTTAATTGAAATATACCTGTATCGTAGTTTATCTCACTTAGACTAAGCTAACTATAACCAAATGCTGAGAGACAAACCGGTCTTACTCCCATCAAACAGATATAACTTCTTGGGTGTGGTTGGGATCATACAAGTACCTAAGAAAATCACATGTAACTTATTTTAGAAAAAAACTTCGCTTTTGCCCCCCCCCCCATGGCTACACCACTGAAAATATACCTTATTGTTTTTTTGGCAATAAAGATTAAAAGATTTTAAAGATTAAAACAGTAATTGTAGGGGAATTAGTTTTAGTTTTTTTTTATTTGGGGGGATAGGAGTGGACTGGGGGGAAGAGCGGGTTGAAGGGTTTTGGGTGGAGGAAGTTGTATTTGGATGAGGTTTGTTACCCTATGGGTGTTTGAGAGAAGGGGTTTGTCTTATTTCCTTTTTCGTTTTTATTTTCATTAGGGTGGGATGCTTCTAGAAACAATTGTATAGGTTTTTTTTATTGTTATTTCTAATTTTGGATGCCTTTAGGAATGTTTATGTAGTTAATCGCTAAGTGTTAGCAAAATTTAAATTTTTCCCTGGCGTAGTGATTTATATCTGTAAAAGCTTATGATTTTGTTTATTATGTAATAAAAGTCAAGGGCTGTCAGAAAGAATTTGGGAAAATTTGCAGTTTACAACAAAATTTAAATAGGATCAAAATGAATGCTTCATTCGATGGCTTTTTATGTTGTTTTTTTTTTCAAATCCATTAGTCGCTTCTGCGACAAACTCCATTTTTAGTACTTAATGTGGCACCAATGGGTAACTTTTAGCCTTGTCTGTAGTTTTTTGACTATGATGTTAAGGTGAAAATATTTGAAAACAAATTAGATATGAAATTTAGCTTTTAAGCAAAGCCTTAAACAACTATATAATAGTTTGGTACCCTGTCAGTAAAAAGGAACAAAAAGAGTATATTGGTGTCAGCTAACCCATTCGAAAATATGATTTTGTTTGTTGTTCAAGGTAGGGGCTGTAAGTTTCTTGTGTGGGTTTTCAAAAATTGTGATTTTAACGGCGTACTTTTTATTTTGCTGTAACAACTTTTTTTGAAGGGTCCAGGTTTTTTTTTTATTCCTTCAAAGTGGCGTTTCTAGGCTTTTGGTAGGGGAGGCAGCCCCCCAGTTTTTTTGGCATCTCACAATAAATTCCTTTTATTTATTTTTTGCACTCAGATTAAGGTCAGTGGTGTAATTTTGTCAAAATCCTTAGGGGGAAGGGGGCAAAGTTCTAGCTAATTTCCCCAAATCAAACGAGATGACCGTAAAATTGAAAAATGAATCATGTGGTAGCCTAGCACAAAAGCAAAGATATACTAAATAAAAATAACCCGTTTCTCTGGGTGCTTGAATTATGCAGTCTTACCTTAGTTTTATTAAATAAAAAAAACAAGTTTTTTTTAACTGAATGTAAGGAGCGACATTAAAGCTTAAAACGAACAGAATTTGCTTCGTATATGAAAGGGGCTGGTCCCTCCTCAACGCCCCGCTCTTTACGCTAAAGTTTGACACTTTCTCTCAACTCTACTTTTTAAAACAGTAAAAAACTTTAGCGTAAAGAGCGGGACGTTCAGGAAGGACCAGCCCCTCTCATATACGAAGTAATTTCTGTTCGTTTTAAGTTTTAATGTCGCTCCTTACTTTCAGTTAAAAAAACTTGTTTTTTTATTTAATTTCTGAACGTTTTTGAATTAATGCATGTTTTGATTTTGGCTCTCCTCAGATGAATAATTAAAATGAACTTTGCATATTTGTTTTTTTGGCTAAATAGTTTTCTCGTAGTTTTGATCGAATGATTTTGGGGAAAAAGGCGCATTGGAGGAGGCCTAGTCGCCCCCCCCCCAGTATTTTGGTTACTTAAAAAGGCAACTAGAACATTTAATTTTTTACAAACGTTTTTATTAGTAAAAGATATACGTAACTTACGAATTACCTTACGTAACGAACTTTTTTATTCGTATGTTTATATCAGGTATATGAGGGGGTTTACCCCCTCAGCAGTACCTCGCTCTTTACAAAAAAGCTTAAGTTTTGTCACAATTCCTTAAGAACACCCCTGAATCACAAAGGCCGTAGAATAAATTGTTGAAATTACTAAAAATATTTTAGCGTAAAGAGTGAGGTATTGAGGAGGGGAGGAATCCCCTCATATGCGTAGTAATTTTTGTTCGTTTTAATGCTGCTCCTTACTTTCAGATGAAAAAACTTCATCTTACTTTCATATTTTTTTTTTTTTTAATAATGCTAGAAAATCTTGCGCTCCCTCCATGGAAATTTTCTTCCCCCATGACAAAATACTCCATGGGAAGTTTCCCCAACATATCCCCCTCTTCTCAACAACTCCCCCCAACCAAAAAATCCCTCTGAAAACGTCTTTACACTTACCAATAACCATTACTATATCAGTTCAGAGTTCAAAGTGTCAACATCTAAATTGGATATTGCATGGACATTATTAATTCAGTAAGTTTTATGTGAAGAAACTCAAAATTTCGCAATAGGGATTATAGGGACGCATAATCCCTACTATACTTATTGACCTACATAAGGGATTGTATTGCATTATAAGCTTAATGGAGCGCTAAAGGCGATTCCAAATTTTTTTTGGCCTTTCTTATTTAACCCCAGACCTAAGGAGTGATAAATGTCAATATTTATTTGTCCCGGTTGTGGTCGATCTTGTGGCAAGGGGATTACCCTGCAATGTACAAAATGTCTCGAGATGTTTCACCCACAGTGTGCAGGCATTTCCCCAATTGAGCATAAAGAAAAACCGAATTGGATTTGCTTAATCTGTTCAAATAACGATGAAGTACATGAATCTTGTATCTCTAATAATAATCCCTGTATATCCCCGATAATCAGCAGTCAAAAATCTATTCCCGCTAATACTAATTCCGTAGCTGAAAATTCATGCAGTCGAAGCGTGGACCTGTCAATCCAGTCTATTTCAAGACCAAAAAACCATTCCAATGAAGTAATTGCAAGTGACAATATATCTGACGTCACAAGCCAGCCAGTCAATGCATGCGATTTTGATAAGACTTTTGTGTCAGAGACAGGAATTTTGCATGTCGTACTTAATTCGATATTATTCTTTGCTCTTGATTCGTTAAAAGCAGGAATAAGTGTTGATGAAATATCTAACGCAATGGTAGGATTCTATCGTTTAGAGGAGTTGAATGTAGCAAAAACGCTGCTCGTATGTCTGTGTCGTAAAGCTGGTAGATTGCAAGAAAGGAGAGGAAAAACAGCTGAAAAGACTACTGCCTCGGACATAATGCGTGTTATCATAGAACTTGATTCGAAATAGTTCATATGGCCTGTAATCGTCCCACGGAGCTTTAATGAATGTCCAGTATTAAAGCCTGACATCAGCGTCCGGCTTGATTAACTTAATTATGATTATTCCCGAAAGCTTGAAAAAATACTTTCTTCTATTGAGCGTATCGAATCTAGTTTAGAGAAAAAAATAAGTTGTGATCTAAGGTTATCAAGGTTAGCTCAGTTGTGATCTAAAGGTTAATTTTCCTGAATGCATAATAACTTCCAAGCCTCGGCGATTTTTTGGAATTATCAGGAGTGTGGACATTGATTTTGATGTTAGTGCCTACGCATTGGACTTTCCGGGTATAATCGAGTTTAATCGGCTAGGAAAATCGCAAACTGTATGATTTATTTTTCAAACAGAAGAATACCTGCATTTTTACATCACACATGGCATCAAATTCGGTTATGAGTTTTTCCGAGTGGAAAGTGATCGTATTCAGCCTAGGTGTTGTTTTAAATGTCAAAGTTTTAACCATGTTTAAAATCAATGTAAATCTAAATGTTTCAAATGTGCCCGATGTAGCGGTAATCACATTTCGACTAAAGACTCCACATGTCAAGCGCCAGTTAAATGCGCCAGTTGTGGCTCGAATGATCATCCAGTTTAAAGCTTTAGGTGTCCAATTTTAAAGAAATTTTGTAAATGAATGTATTACTTCGTATTAAGTCCTTTAATTCAAATGGTGCGTTAGAGAAATTACCTGTACTTCATAGTTTTTGTTAATGAAAAATCATCGTTATTATGTCTTCAGGAACACCACCTCCTTGATCATTCGTTGAATCTGCTTTCTAGTTTGTCTACTCAGCATGATATTTTTGCTCTTCCCGCTACACCGACTGGTGGTCGTCCCTCCGGTGGTTTAGCTACTATTTTACCCAAGTCTCTTAATGCAACTATTCTAGCAATTGATACAAATTTTTTAGCTTGTAGTTTTTCAAACGTAGTTTTAATTAATTGTTATTTTCCGACTGATTACCATGATGATATTTCTTTTGATGCGTTTACTCAATGCTGTTTTAATCTTCGTCGTTTTGTCTCTAGTTTACAGTCAAATTTGCGTACTTATATTTTAGGTGATTTTAACTGTGATCCAAATATAGCAAATGAAAGGGGTACAATTTTATCTTCTTGTCTTCCTAATTTTTCTGTTGTACCGAAGTCCCAGGATTTTACTTATATTCATTGGAGTGGTAGTACAACTACCATTGATCATGTTTTTTCCTCTAACCCAAGTGATCCTTTGCCTGTGGTTACTGTAATCGAAGATTTCTCCGTTAGTGACCACATGCATCTTCAGTTCCTTATACACCCTTTGGCTTCTCGTCCTTCCCCAGTTCGGTTTTCTGGTAATAAGCTTCATAAATTTTTTGATCGGGTTGATTGGAATCCAAATTTTTGACCGCTTTACCAAGAAAGAGTTGGGACTTTAATTGATAAAGTTTATATCCCTGATAGTTTGGATTCAATGGACAGTAATCCTTCTTTGACTATTAATTGTCTTTATTTTGAATTAATCCATTGCTTAAAGTATGGTGCTGCGGCAGTTTTTCCTACTAATAGGATAAGGTTGGGCGCGCAGAAACCTTTTTGGAGCCTCAATCCTTTTTTGGTAAATTCTAATAAGGCGGCTGAACAAGCGTATTGGGAATGGCGGGCGCTTGGTAAGACTAGAGATTCGGATCCAGTTTTCTTGCTAATGAAAAAGAGAAAGGCCGAATTCCAAGCGGAGCTCCGTCGTCATAATAACCTGGTCATAGAAGAAGCCTCTTCAAACATTGATAACGACAAGGACAAGAATCTCCTTTGGAATGTTCTCCGAGGCAATAGGCGGACTAACATGCCTGATACTAATTCCACACCATCGCTTAAAGAGTGGGAAAATTATTTTTCTAAGTTGTCGACTTCGTACGATTCTAACAGTGTTGTGTTGCAATTAGATGAAAGGTTGAAGAATTCTTCAACTCATTACAGGATTTATGAGGATATGTTACGCGGAGCAGTCAAAACGTTGAAGGCGCAATCGGCTAAGGATCATGATGGCTTATTTGCTAATCACCTCAAACTTGCTCCTTCTTCTTTTCTTATTACTCTACTGGCATTTTTCAACCTTTTACTTACTACTGGCTTAGTACCATCGTCATTCTATATTGGCATAGTTACGCCTATTCCTAAGAGCGGGAAAAAAGACTTGTCATCTTGTAGTTCCTGGAGGCCAATTACTAGGGGTTCTATGATTGGGAAAGTGTTTGAGTTGTGTTTGAAGGATCTTCTTGAAATTCTTGACCCTGGTTCTAATCAAGTTGGTTTCAAGAGAGGTTTGGGATGTGACCACGCCCATGCATCTTTCAGCAAAGTTATTGAAGAAGCGAGAATTTCTGGTCAACTGCTATACGCCCTCTTGATTTTTATCAAAGGGGCCTTTGATAAAATTTCTCATGCATCGGCTCTGCTCACTTTAATCCATGCTGGATTGCCCCTAGCTGTCATACGAGTCCTTCGCTCTTGGTATTCTGATTTAAAGATCCGTATCTGTCCGAGTTTGTCTTCATCTCAGTCCAAATTAATTCAAGTGGGTAGAGGAATTAGACAAGGAGGATTTATTTCTCCTTATATATTCAATTCTTGTTTAGCTACTGCCCTTAATTCTCTTTCCTGCTCCTTTGTTTCATTATCTCGAAATCTGTCTTACATTGCATATGCTGATGACATTATCCTTCTAAGCCGATCCAAGTCTAGTCTTGTTTCTAATTTTAGTATTTTAATTAATTGTTTAAAAGGTTTGGGCCTTTCTATCAGTTTTGAAAAATGTCAAATTTTTTTTGTAAATTGTTTAAAGGATAATGTCAGAGCGACTCTCGATTGCGGCAATGGTGTTATTTTTCAGTTGTCGCCAATAGTCACTTATTTGGGATTACCTTATGCTGCTTCGAAAAGAGATTTTAAACCAGTCCTGGTTCAGCATGTTCAGATGAAACTGCGCAAGGCATTTGGTCTTTTAATTCGTTTTCGGGGTCTTTACCGTCGGGACGTCCTTGGTCGTATGTATAGCGCTGTTACTCTGCCTCACGTATTGTTTCCATCCATCCTCTTCCGAAATTTCAGACCTTCTGATCTTTCGCCCATTAAAGTTTCTTATTTTAAATTTTGTAAATTTTTACTTGGTTTCCCCCTTTCTTTTAGTAGCACTGAGATTGTTTTAAAGCTTAATGTGAAGGATCCTGTAGTCCGTATAAAGAAAAAAATGTAAAACATTCGAAGATAAGGCGAAAATTAACCTTTTAGGCCACAATTTATTTCCGTTTTTTAGTAACAGTTCTGGCTCTTCATGATTTATAGGCTAAACTATTTAGCAAGTGTTTTTGTATCTTTTTTTTAAGTATTTGATCAATATTTGATAGGTTTTGATTGTAAGTGTTATCATTTGTTTTTTTTCTTTATATTATATTGTAGCGTACTCCTCATTTTTTTAGGGAAATAAAGAAAATAAATAAATAAATAAAATATGTAAACACAGGTCAAAGTTTTTAACTTGCAGCCCCTCCCACTGGGACTGTGGGGGAGTAAGTCGTCCTCAAAGACATAGTTATAAGGGTTTTCGACTATGTTGAATAAAATGGCTATCTCAGAATTTGGATCCGATGACTTTGGGAAAATGACTAGCGTGGGAGGGGGCCTAGGTGCCCTCCAATTTTTGGTCACTTAAAAAGAGCACTAGAACTTTTTATTTATGTTAGAACGAGCCCTCTTGCAACATTCTAGGACCACTGGGTCGATACGGTCACCCCTGAGAAAAAAAAACGAACAAATAAACACGCATCGGTGGTCTGCCTTCTGGCAAAAAATACAAAATTCCACATTTTTTTAGATAGGAGCTTGAAACTTCTACAGTTTGGTTCTCTGATACGCTGAATCTGATGGTGTGATTTTCGTTAAGATTCTATGACTTTTAGGGGGTGTTTCCCCCTATTTTCTAAAATAAGGCAAATTTTCTCAGGCTCGTAACTTTTGATGGGTAAGAATAAACTTGATTAAACTTGTATATTTAAAATCAGCATTAAAATGCTATTCTTTTGATGTAGCTATTGCTAACAAATTTCCGTTTTTTAGAGTTTTGGTTACTATTGAGCCGGGTCGCTCCTCACTACAGGTCGTTACCACGAACTGTTTGACCATTGTTTTTGAAGTAGCTAAACTTTAACTGGGGGAAACTGGGTTCTGGGGATGGACAGTTGCCCTTCTCTATCCCATACCAAATTATAATCCTTAAGGTACCCTGCCCCTCACAGGTTATGAGGCCCAAAACTACTACCATCCGGAATGAGCTATTTTTTCTCCTCAGACAGTCTTTTAGAAACATGTTTTTAAACTATTGGTTACTATGGGTTGTTTTGAGCTCCTTCAAGGGCTCAAAATGAAATGTGTCCTAGAAGCGATTGTTGAATTTCTAGAAACCATAAAAAAGGTGATGAGTTAAGTATTCGCTTTTCCTAGCGAATACTTCTCGAGAATATCCTAAATTATGACATAAACTGCAAATTCATCCCAACTACTATTTGTTTATCCTGAACTGGGATCTATGAAGGTTTTTATGGCACTTGGTATTAACCAACTGCCATATAGCGATTGCAAATTCTGTCGGTCTGTCTGTTGGTCCCGGTTTTGCTATTTTAGGCACTTTTAGGTAAGGTAGGACGATGAAATTTGGCAGGCGTACCAGGGATCAAAACAGATTAAATTAGAAATAGTCATTTTCCCGGTTTTACCATCTGGGGGAGGGTGGGGGGCCAGTTAATTCCGAAAAAAATAGACAAAATGACTTATTTTTAACTTACAAACGGATGATCAGATCTTAATGAAATTTGACGTTTGGAATGATATCGTGTCTCAGAGCTGTTATTTTAAATCCTGACTGTATCTGATGACATTAGGGGGGATTTGGGAGGGGGAAACCTAAAATCTTGGAAAACACTTAGAGTGGAGGGATAGGGATGGAACTTGGTGGGAAAAATAAACATAAGTCCTAGATACATGATTGACATAACTGGAACGGATCCGCCCTCTTTTGGGTAGTTTGGGGGGGGGTTAATTCTGAAAAATTAGAAAAAATGAGGTATTTTTAACTTACGAACGGGTGATACGATCTTAATGAAACTTGATATATACAAGGATCTTATGTCTCAGATGCTCCATTTTCGACTCGAATTGGATCCGGGGACATAGGGGATTGGAGGAGGGAAACAGAAATCTTAGAAAATGCTTATAGTGGAGAGATCGGGATGAAACTTGATGGGAAGAATAAGCACAAATTCTGCATAAGTGATTGATATAATTGGAACGAATCTGTTCTCTTTGGAGGAGCTGGGGGTGTTAATTTGGAAGAATTAGAAAAATTGTGGTATTTTTAACTTCAGAACGGGTGACCTGATCTTACTGAAATTTGATATTTAGAAAGAATTAATGACTCAGAGCTCTTATTTC